>NC_057419.1:117433454-117485219 GCF_019320065.1 Cervus canadensis
TGTATGTCTTCTTTGGATAAATGTCTGTTTAGATCTTTAGCCCATTTTTTGATTGGGTCATTTATTTTTCTGGAATTGAGCTTCAGGAGTTGCTTGTATATTTTTAAGATTAATCCTTTGTCTGTTTCTTCATTTGCTATTGTTTTCTCCCATTCTGAAGGCTGTCTTTTCACCTTGCTTATAGTTTCCTTTGTTGTGCAAAAGCTTTTAAGTTTCATTAGGTCCCATTTGTTTATTTTTGCTTTTATTTCCATTACTCTGGGAGGTGGGTCATAGAGGATCCTGCTGTGATTTATGTCAGAAATTTAAAACTTATACATTGTTGATTTCTGGATTTTTCTATTTAATATTTTCTGACCACTGTTGACTACCGTAGCCAAAGAAAGCAAAAACAGGGAACAAGGAGGAAATACTCTAACATTATTTCACATACATTTCAGTGTGCTGTATTAATTGAATTTATATGCTTGTAATTTTTAAAAGAAAATCTTATCAAAGTGAAATGCATATAAATACAAAAAAGCACAAAAACTATATGAGTATAAGGGTGAATTTTCCCAAAGTAAATACACTCAACTGTTTGTAATTTTGCATAACAAAAATAAAGTGCATCATGGTGCCATACCATAGCTTGCTTCACTCTTTCTCTATTTGGTGGTGAGCAGGGAGCTTTTGAGTTGTTTTTGATATCTGAAAATTATAAATAACAATGCTATAATCATCTTTGTAAATATTACCACTGTACTATGTTATTAATATTTCTTTAGAGTATATTTTTCCAAAGCAAAAATAATGGATCAAAAAGTATGTCAAATACCAGTAGACTGCTTTTTCTGAAAATGCAAATTAATTACTAGTTTCACCAGCAATGTGTAACTGTACCTAATTTGCCACAGCTTCACAAACAATAGGTTTTATCATTTTAACCTTTACTCCTCTTGTTTATAAGGTGTATAATAACACTTTACATAGATTTTAATTTCTCCTGTGTCATGGCTAGGGTGACTGTTCTATTTTCTGTCAGGTAGTTTATTATCTGTAGTCTTCACCTATAAGCTGCCTAGCTCCTTTGATCACTTTTCTAGTGGTATCTGAATGTTGATTTCACATCTTTTTTTCAATTCTAAATACGTTTCAGTGGTACAATCTAACCAATTTTGTTTCCACCTTTGTGTTTACATCATGCAGCTTTAAAAATATTTGTTTTGTTTTATATCATCACAAAATGTCTATTAAAATGTGATAATGGAAAAAGAATGTGATAATGGATACCCTCCATTTATTTGGTAACAGTGATCCTCCTCTTCTTTATCTGGGGTAAAAATGTTAGTGCATTTTCTTCTCAATGTTTTTATTTTATTTAAGTCTTTGAATTATCTAGAATTTATTTTATTCTATGATTTAAGCTATAGATCTAAGTTCCTTGTCCCCATACTGAAATCCATTAATTAAGTAGTGACTTTTTTTTTTCCTACTACTCAGTTGTTTCTGGTTTGCTGAATGTTGAGTTATTAACCAATTCTATTCTGGGATATTAATATTTCCTATAGCATTTAAAAATCAAATATCATATAGTTTTGATAACTTGTTTAAAAATCTTAAAGAACAAGTCTATAGTGATTGTATCCTTCTGACCAATTTTTCTAACAACTTTGTCAAAGTCTAAAACTTTTTTCAGTGGCTTTCATTTGCACTGCATTACATTTATATGCAGACTAGCTATCTTTATGCTACTTGGTCTCTCAAGTATTACTTCTCAGTAAATAATAGCATCCTTATTCATGTCTTCCTTTATTTCTTCCACTGGTATTTTATAATTTTCTTTCAATATATCTTTATTCCCTCAAATTAAATGAATTACCCAGTATTTAATACTTTGTTATTATTTTGAATCCTCTTTTTCATTATATTGTCTATCTATATGTCACTCTTACTAGGAATGTAACTGACTTTTGTCAGTTATCTTATATGTGTTGATGAACATATTTATTATTTTTAATGAATTTTCTGTTGATATCTTGGACTTCTTTATATAATCCTGTCATTTGAGAGGAGTGATATTTTTATTTCTTCCTTCCACATGTTTATAAACCCATTTCTTCTTCTTCTTCAATCACATTTTATTACAAAGTTAATTAAGACTGATGAGAGAGACATCTTTGTCATATTTATGTTCTTATGGAGTGTCTCCAGTGTCTCTGGCTCTTGGTTTTATTTTTATTATTACCTTTTTACTGAACAATTCATTTTTATATTGTGATAACAGTACATTGACAAACAAATATTTCTAGTTGTTTGCATATGGAACTTTCTAATGATAGTAAAAATTCAGTCATCTATTTCATGGCTTTGGAAAGAACTTAGGCTCTTGATTTCAGATGTGTATATAATCATCCCATTAAGAAAGAAAACCTTCCATACCTTTTAATTTTGTCTAACCAATGGAACTTATGACTTTTAAGAAATGTCTTCTCACCATCTTTGGAAAATCAAGCCTCAGCTCAAACAGCCCCAGAGAGGATTTCCTTGAAAACTTAATCTAATGTGACCACTCACCTCTGGTCACACTCTATCATATCACCCTCTCTCCTTTTTGGCAAAACACATGACACCATGTGAAACTGTTCCAGTTAGTTATTGACTTACATGTCTCTCACCCCATGAGAATGGACACTCCAAAAGAGCATGGCTTTTTGACTCTTCTCTGGTGCATCTCCAGTGCCTAGAACAGTGTCTGATACATATTAGACTCTCAATACATATTAGACTCCCAATACATATTTTTGAAGGTGCAAAAGTGAAAGTGTTAATCGCTTGGTGGTGCCCAACTTTTTGCGATCCCGTGGACTGTAGCCTACCAGGCTCCCCTGTCCATGGAATTCTCCAAGCAAGAATACTGGAGTGGGTTGCCATTTCTTTCTCCAGGGGATCTTCCTGACCCAGGAATCGAACTCAGGTCTCCCACATTGCAGATTCTTTACCATCTGAGCCACCAGGATATAAATGAATATACAAATGAATGTAATTTTTAGACTTTATCCATTAATGTCATATCTTATATTACAGTGTTCCTAAGTGTATACTACTTTTGCACCTAGCTCATAGCAGTTTTGTGTATTTTATTCTTTTTGTGATAATATTGCTTGGAATGTTTGTGCCTATATTCAGAAAACCAACCTATCATTTTCTTTCTTGATATTGTTGTGTTTGAGCATTTAAATAAACATCATATTGAGAGTGCAAATTAGTGCAACCACTATGGAAAGCAGTATGGTGGTCACTCAAAATGTAAGAATATACATCCAGTATTCCACTTCTGCTTCTTTGTTTGATGAAAATAAAGACACTAATTAGAAAAAATATATGCACCCTTATGTTCATCACAGTACTATTTATAATAGTCAAGATGGAAGCAACCTAAGTGCCCACTGACAGATGAATGAAAAAGATGTGGTATATATATATACAATGAAATACTACTGAGTCATAAAAAAGAATGAAGTTTTGCCACTTGTGACAAAATAGATAGGCCTTGAGGGCACTAGGCTTAGTGAAATAAGTCAGACAGGAAAAAATACTGTATAATTTCATTCATATATGGAACATAAAAAAGCAAAATAAACAAAACAAAAACAAACACATAGATACAGAGAATAGACTAGCAATTACCAGAAGGGAAAGGGAGCAGGGGAGGGTGAAATGGGTAAAGGGGTTCAACTGTATGGTGACAAATGGAAACCAAATTTTTGGTGGTAAGTATGCCATAGTATACTCAAAAGTTATAGTACGTGACTTCCTTGGTGGTCCAGGGGTTAAGAATCTGCCTGCCAATGCAGGAGACTTGGGTTCCATCCCTGTTCTGGTAAGATCCCACATGCTGCAGAGCAATTTAGCCCAGGCGCCGCGACTACTGAGCCCATGCCCTAGACCCCATGCTCCGCAGCAAGAGAAGCCACAATCATGAGAAGCCTGTGCACTGCAACTAGAAAGCAGCCCTTGCTCTCCACAGCTAGAGAAAGCCCTCACAGCAACAAAGACCTAGCACAGCCAAAAGTAAATAAGTGAACATGTTAAAAAAATAAAATAAATGTTTTTTAAAAGTTGAAGTATACTGTTGTGCACGTGAAACTTATATAATGTTATAGACCAAAGTCACCTCAATTAAAAATAGATAAAAACCAGATTTACTTCATAAAACAAATTTGATAGTATGCCCTTTTCTGTATTTTTGGACAGATTGTTTAATAATAACAGAAGGATTGTTTCATGGAAAACTTCTCCAGTGAATCAATCAGAGCCAGGTGCCTGATTTTATATTATTTAATTTTTTACTTACTTTAATTTCAGCTTTATTGAGGTATAGTTGACAATATTTTCTTTTCTATTTTTTCATCTATGAAAAGTCTACTCATGTTGCGTCTCTGCGTCATAGTTGGCATCGCAGATGTTTATGTAGGTCCACATTCATCACTACTCAGTTATTACTTTCTTTTTTAAAAAGATTTATTTATTTATTTGGCTGTGGTTGGTCTTTGTTGCTATGAGAGGGCTTTCTCTAGTTGTGACAAGTGGGGGTTACTTTTCCTTGCTGTGTGTGGGCTTCTCATTGCGGTGGCTTCTCTTGTTGCAGAGCACAGTCTTCTAGGCACTCAGGCTTTAGTAGTTGAGGTGTGTGAGCTCAGCAGTTGCAGCTTGTGGACTCTATAGCACTGGCTCAGTAATTGTGGTACATGGGCTTACTTGCTCTGCGGCATGTGGGATCTTCCTGGATCAGGGATCGAGCCAGTATCCCTTGCATTGCAAGGCAGATTCTTAACCACTGCACCACCTGGGAAACCCCTCAGTTGTTACTTTCAATAGCATGTAGCTGAGAATGATAACTCACTGAATCCAATCATTCACTCATTCAACAAATATGTTTTGAACCATTTTCTCTGTGCTGGTGGCACAAAAATGAAGACGACACAGTCTCTGTTTTCATGGACTCTATGGTCCAATTGTGGAGTGTGCTGGTTAGTCTGTGTTTACGGGGCCTTTATCCCCACTCCAATCCATTCTCTGCCTTTCTCTGCCTTGCTCTGTGCCCTGGAAGACTGACCTCTATGAAAGCAATTGCCAAGGCTCTCCGGCCTTCTGGCCTCAGGTAGGAGTCCATCTTTTGGAGGAATGGCAGGAAATGAGAGGTCACGAGGTAGGAGAGGTTGGTGTATTTGTCCCCTCGCTTTCTACCTTCTGGAAGATGGCTGCAAAACCAGGCACTAAATTTCACAGTCCCCTTTGCACCTAGGCATAGTCATGTTCTTTGGAATACAATGAAACATGAGTTGACATGGTCTGTATTGGTTCCAGGCTGAGACCTCTGAGAAGTGGTGGAATTTTTCCCTCTCTCTTTCCTCTTCTGATGGCTAGGAGCAGAGAACTCTGGGGTCCTAGGAGAATGGTGGAAACATAAAATGGAAGAAGCTTGGCCTCTTAATTATTGCAGACAAGAAGGCTGCCCACCAACCAGGAACATCCAGTTTCTACTATTCAATCAGTGAGAAACAATGTGTAATTTTAATGACTCTCTTAGGTTACTCCCAAGTCAGGGAGCAAATGCACAACTTGGAGGTATCCTTTAAATGGTTTATTTTCCTTGGACAGGTCTGTACTGTCCTTCACCTTAAAGTGGAAATATTTGGTATGTAGGTAGCAGGATTTGAATCCAGGTTTTCTGATTCTTTTTTTTTTTTTGATCCACGAGTCCCATTTTTTTTTAATTTAAATTATTTATTTATTTTACTTTGAAACATTGTATTGGTTTTGCCATACATTGACTTGAATCCGCCATGGGTGTACATGTAAACCCAGAGGCTTTCCCGTGCATTAGAATTGCTAGTAGAAGATGAGGCAATAACTTCTCTCCTCGTCTCTCACTACCATCACCATTAAAACAAAGCAATGAAATCTATGACCCTTTACATAATTCAAAAAAATCGTGAAAGGTGTAGTAGGTGGTTTAGGGTCATTGAGATTTTATTGAATTCCGGGATTTTCCTCCCTTCAATTACCTTGGTAGTCCCTAGATATAATAGCTGTCTGGATGATTAAGAGATTTGGAAAAAAAGATGCAGGATAAGTCAGATGAGAGACAACCTTGTAATGCTGCTGACTTGTTATATAATTGTCCTAAGCCTGAATGCTGGTGGTACCAAACAAGGCTTTGTTGTTCTCAGAAATTTTGCGAGAGCAACTCTGGCATAACATCTTTCACTTCCCAGATAAAATATAGCATTCCACAAGCAATCCAATTGTGGGTTTAGGGAGAAGGTTTTTTTGGGGCCAGAGAATGAGCATCCGGTGTTGTGTTTTTGCAGTGAGATCCGTAATTGTGTGTTCTCAGGGGAAGAGGTTCAAGAAGGGCATCTCAGAGGGACATGCCAGCCTTCCTCTGTGGCTCAAGGATGTATGTAAAGGGCCAAGTAAGGCCTGGGCTTCCGGGAAGACAATCACTTGCATGGTGGACTTCAAGGGACATCAGAAAAGCCTCCCTTCACTACCTGCTCTCTCCCCTCCCCACACCGATGCCAGCAACTTCACCTGAGCATACTCAGGGTAAAGCATTGCCATCGTCAAAAAACACGTCATCCTGGTCCCAGTACCCATCCAGCTGCTAACTCCTCTATATGAATGAGTGTCTCAGTTCCTTTCCTTTCCAACCACAGAAGCCAGGCTTGGATTGCTTTGAGAGGAAGGGTGAGTCGGGATGAGGGCTGTTACCTGCCCAATTCACATTTGGCTCAGCCATCTTGGACCCGGTTCCCTTCACATCATTGGAATTCTCCTCTGCACATCATCTGCTCCACAAAGGCTTCCCGATCCTCAGCAGGAGCCCTGGAGACCTTTGCAGGAGTTGTTCCTTGTGGCAGGGTGAGGTCTAGACCCTTAGTGGGCCCTGTGTCTAGGAGGGACGGCCACGGTGCTGGCAGAGGCGGCTGAGAAGTGGCCTTCTGGCTGGGGACCCAGAGCTGGAGCTGCTTCCCTCCAGGCCAGGGCCACCTTTCCCGGGCCTCTGCCACTCAACCCAAGGGTGCGTCTTGCTCTCGGGAAGATGAGGCACTTTTGGCCTTCCTTGGAGGAGCTGGCTACTGAGAAGGAGAACGGATCAGGAAGTGGAGGACAAGTATTCAGATTCCAAAGGGAAACGGTGGAGTCCAGAAGGAAATCAATGATTTGTGGGTATGATCTCATGTGTGTATAAGAAATAAATGATACCTGACTTACAGCAGGTGGAAGTTAGAGAAGAATTGGAGGTGGTGCTGGTGAGGAGGGACACTGAAGCTGTCCGAGCTCCTGAGGAACTGGCCTGTGTGTCTTCCCTCCTGGTCCCCAAGGCCCAGAACTTCTTGGGCCATCAGCCTGCCAGGGCAGGCCTGGCCAAATCCCAAAGCAGGCAGAGTCACGCTTTGCTATCCCTCTCCCTGCCTCTGCCTTCAGGTCCCATCCCAAACCCCTGCACCCCTTCCCTGGCTCTTCTCCTTTTAGCATTTTGAGGCCAATATTTCTGAGTTCTCTCTAAAGCCTTACAGGAAAGAACCTAATGCCTCATTCAGACTTTAGGGGCTGACATTCTTAAGTGGCATCCTCCCCAGGGAAATTGCCTATTTTAAGAGAATGGTGATCGGACTTCCTTAGGTGTCTAGTGGCGAAGACTCTGACCTCCCAATGCAGGGGTCCAGGGTTTCATCACTGGTCAATGAACTAGATCCCATATGTTGCAGCTAAGACCCAGTGCAGCCAAATAAATACATTTTTTAAAAAGAGAATGGTGGAGGCAGGGGACAGCGTTCCCCACCAAGCTTAGTGAATCTCTAGTGGAGGAATTCCAGGACAAGGGAGATGAATCACAGTGTGCCTGGAAGGGTGAAGCCTGGCACTGGGAACCATGAAGGGCAGCCCAAGAAATGCCATCCCCAGCAGAGGGAACTCAGGGCCATTTTCCAGCACACGACCATGTGTCCTGGGTGCTCGCCTGGCCCCAGAATGCACCTTTCTCGCATCTTGGCAACAGCAGCCACACTTGCTTTCTGTCAACTCCCGTCCGTGTACACAATGATACTTCAGGCCGAGACTGTGTTTGAATGAAATCCAAACAGTCTGCCCTGCCTTAGATCAAAATTCAGACAAGCAGGAAAACTCTCAAAGCCTCACCTGTTTGTGGTTAATCTTCACCAATCAGAATCCTACCCTCTAAATGCAGTTACGGAGAATGAGCGTCTCCAAACGGAGGGGGAATCTCCTAATCCCCGTTTCCCAGTTCCACCAGCTAAAGCGAGCCTAACAGAGAAGACGGCTTTTAATGGAGTCCCGCAGACTCCTAAACAAATGTCAGGTATAACATCAGTGTGTTTAGGAAAGTCACCAGAGACCATTCTTTGGAAATCTATTGTGTAAACTGCCAGCTAGCAGGCCTCCCAGGATCGTTTTGAATGCGTTGGGTCTTGTAGATGAAGACTCTTCCTCAGAGATGTCAGACAGCTGGAACCATCCTCCTATTGATAAGAAAAAAAAAAAAGGAATCGTGAGAAGAGAATTGTAGCGCAAGAGCTGAATGTATTCAAAGACAAATTAAAATTCGGAGTCAGCCTGGAGAAACATATGGCTTGAAAATCACCATTCCAACCTCTGTCAGGGAGTTTTCCATTCTCTATGCCAGCCCCTTAAGTGCATCCCTGTGGAACCAAACAGGAGTTCCCAGGCCCAAGTCTTCAGGCAATTGTGTGAATTAATTGCTTTCTTGTTTGGTGAAGAGAGTAAGCCATTATTTACACTTGTCTCTCTCAAGCCTCTGGGAGATGCAAAATAATTGTAGTTCCCAGCAACGTGATTAAATTGTGTCTAAGAGTTGCCTGGCAGCTAGAGCTAAGCAGAAAAGTGAGGAAGTACTTTGTTTCATTGGGTGTTTAAGTTGGAAGAGCTCACACAGTACTTTCCAGTCAAACAAAGGATGAAGCTTGAAGGACATCTTTGAAATATATTGTGAAAGCTTCTTGGGGCTTCAGGTTGGTATCCCCAGAACTGGCTGTGACTTATTAGCCCGAGGTGCACCTGGGAGGAGCCTCATTTTACAGTGGGCTCTTTTGGACTCTCCAAACACTCAGCGCCTCTAGGAATGGAGTGGCCACCCAGGCTTGGGCAGCCAAGAAAAAAATCTGGAGGCCTCTCATGAGTGGGGACTGTGTAGAAGGGAGAGGGCGTGGGGAAAATCAAGAGAATAAACATTCCCAAAAGCATGAGGGAAGAGTCCAGAGAATTCCTGCTTTTCTATATATGACTACTTGAAATTTCAGTGTATGAACATTTTCTTTTTTTCATTTTGTAATTTCTCAGTTGAAAACTCAGGGCAAATTCCCTTATTGTAGGTTGAGAATTCAGACTCAGCCAGAAAGCACGTGGTCATCGGGATGGGAAGAGCACATTGTCTTCCATCTTAACTCTTGACTTTTGTTTGGGCGAATCAGGAAAGGAATTCCTCTCAACTCAACTGACTCTGTGAAGGAAAGATGATCACTGGGGTAGAAGAAGAAAGAGCACTTGTCTGGCCATCAGAAAACTTTGCTTTTAGTTACAGCCTTCTCTCTCCTTTGGATTTATGACCTTGGGTCAGCCACATCCTTTCTTGAGGCCTTAGTTTCCTCATCTTTAAAATGAAGATGAGAACTGGACTCCTGGTCCAGTGGCTAAGACTCGCAGCTGCCAATGCAACAGGCCTGGGTTTGATCCCTGGTCAGAGAACTAGATCCCATATGCCACAGCTAACAGTTCAAATGCTACAACTTAAGATCCTGCATGGCTCAACTAAGACCCAGTGCAGCCAAATGAATAAAGAAATATTTTAAAAAACAAAATGAAGAGATTCACAAATATAGAGAAGATTCTTGTGGTTGTCAAGGGGGGTGAATGAGAGAGGAAAAGATTGGGAGTTGGGATTAGCAGATGCAAAGTATTATATATAGGGTGGATAACCCACAAGGTCCTACTGTACATACACCACAGGGAATATTCAATATCCTGTGATAAACCATAATGGAAAATCATGTGAAAAATGATGTGTATATACATATGCATAACTGAAATTGCTTTGCTGTACAGCTGAAATTAACACAGCAATGTAAATCAACTATACTTTAATAACTTTTTAAAAATAATTTTTAAAAATAATTTTAAAAGGATGAGATTAATCATCTTTCAAACTATCTTCTAAGAATCTGTCAGCTCTGAGAATAAAAGCTGTCATCTCAGGTCCTATATGTTCTATTCAAGTTCATTTCCTCTGTTCAAAGGTCATGATCCCACCGGTTTAGGGCCCATATTCTTTCTTGTTTCACATTTATTCCCATCATCCAGTAGATACTCTTTGGTAGTGAGCTCTTCACGAAGACACCAAGAATATTTTTAATTAAAGTATAATTGAATTACAATGTTGTGTTACTGCTATAACTCATATATATATATATATATAATTTTTCATATATTTTACATTATGATTTATCACAGGATAGAGACTGTAGTTCCTTATCTGTGCTATATAAGGACCTTGTTGTTTATCTATTCTATATATACCAGTTTGCATCTGCTAATCCAAAATTCCCAATCAAACCCTCTGCCTGCCCCCTCCCTCTTGGCAACCACCAGACTATTCTCTATGTCCCTGGTACTATTTCCATTTCATAGATAATTCATTTGTGGAAGACACCAAGAATGTGAACCTATTTATACTCTAGACCAGCTTGTTGTTGTTCAGTCAGTTGTGTCCAACTCTTTGCAACCCCATGGACTGCAGCACACCAGGCTTCCCTGTCCTTCAGCATCTCCCAGAGCCTGCTCAAACTCATGTCCACTGAGTCCATGATGCATCTAACCATCTCATCCTCTGTCATCTCCTTCTCCTCCTGCCTTCAATCTTTCCCAGCATCAGGATCTTTTCAAATGAGTCAGTTCTTCGCATCATGTGGCCAAAGTATTGGAGCTTCAGCATCAGTCCTTCCAATGAATATTCAGGATTGATTTCCTTTAGGATTGACTAGTTTTATCTCCTTGCAGTCCAAGGGACTCTCAAGAGTCTTCTCCAACACCACAGGTCAAAAGTATCAAATCTTCAGTGCTCAGCCTTCTTTATGGTCCAACTCTCACATCCATACATGACTACTGGAAAAACCTTAGCTTTGACTAGATGGACCTTTGTTGGCAAAGTAATGTCTCTGCTTCCTAATACGCTGTCTAGGTTTGTCATAACTTTTCTTCCAAGGAGCAAGCATCTTTTAATTTCATAGCTGCAGTCACCATCTGCAGTGATTTGGGGGCACAAGAAAATAAAATCTGTCACTGTTTCCACTGTTTCCCCATCTATTTGCCATGAAGTGATGGGACCAGCTAGCATCTTGGATTAGTCTAGCATGATTGTCCTATCAAGGAATCCCCTCAAAGGTATAAGTATACTATGGCATTTTTTTGAACATTTATGATTTTATTAGACTGCTATTCTGCATGAATTATAAGTGCATTTCTAGAAGTAATCTGGTGCTAAATGATTTCAGACACACTGAACTCCCGATTGAGAATCTGGTACAAGTGTGTTTAGACTTAGGCAGAGCAGAGATTGAAGCCAGGGTTCTCTGTACCTCTTACTAGCTGAGTGACCTTAACACATGTTACCAGATCTCCCTAAGTGTAAACTTCCTCAATTAGGAAAATGGTTGTTGTGAGAATTAAACAAGTTGACACAGATCAAACACCTGTACAGTGCCTGGGACATAGTATTCAAGCAATGTAGCCATGGTTGTTCTTGTGACTTTGCCTGGCTAACGTCAAACCTCCACCTCTATGTTTGCAGTGGTATGGGGTTAGAAGTACCTACTTTCACACTGTTGAGTGTTTGCTGCTGGATTCTCTGCTTCCCTCTTGCCCCTCCCCCAGCCCTGTCCATTTGTCTCCCACTTATCTTCCTCTTCCTCCTTCCTCTGTGACCTTTAGGTTTTCCTCCCTTCTCTCCTTTTCTCTCCTCCACCTCCTTACTCCTCATACACCCACTCTCACACAAGCATCCTTTGTACCTGTCTTGGCTGCTTTCCTACTTCAGTCTAACTCAGGATGTGACCTTAACGTTCAGAACAATAGCCGTTCCCTCATAGAGCCCACACCATGCGCTTTACACACAACAACTCAATTCATCTTCACAGTCCCAAGAGGTATATTAGTAGCCCTGTTTTAAAGACGAAAGCATGACATACAAAGAGATTACGTGAGCTGCTCAAGGTCACAGGACCAGTAAAGGGTGGAAATGGGATTCAAGCCCAGAGAGTTTGGCTCTGGAATCTGAGTTCCAGGATCTGTGCTCTTAGGCAGTACAGGATGCTGCCTCCATGAAGTAAAGAAATGGGAGGCCCTAGCGTCTCCACAGGTCATCCAAACAGTGAACAATGTACTATTGATGACTGAATAGGGTTGGAGTGTCTGTCCTTTCCAAGGCTGTCATCTGCTATGAGCTGAACCTCTGCTTCTGTAGGTCATAGCAATAGGAAGGAGATGGGGGGAAGGTAGAGTGGTGAAGTATAGCAGGATGTCGGTAATGGTCCCAATGAGAATAAAAACAGCCCTTCAGGGGACTTTCCTGGTGGTCTAGGGGGTAAGGCTCTGCACTCCCAATGCAGGGAGCCCAGGGTTTAATCCCTGATCAAGGAAATAGATCTCATATGCTGCAGCTAAGACCCAGTGCAACCAAATACATAAAAACAAATATTAAAAATAATAGCTTTTCAGTCCAAACTTTTCCCAAGCTGCAACCTTGAGCAGGCCCCACATGCTCACTCACAAGCACCAGGAAGCTGAGGTTTCCACTTCTGGGAGTGGGTCTCCCTTGCTGTCCTGCCTTGAATGGACCTTGCCTTTCCTGTTGCTGCCAAGGCAGGTCTTGTTGAGGTAACTAAGGGCTCTCCTGCCACCAAGTTAACAGCTATTTTAGTAGACTTCTGCACCACTCAGTTTCCTCATCTGTAATTGGGGATTACACTGTACTTGCACTACAAATGGGAACTGTAGTGCAGACTAATTGTGTGAACTGAAAGAAGGCAAGGTGTATAAAGCACTCCTACTATTGTTCATGGCTCAGAGTGGGAGCTCTTAATAGGCTTCCAAAAGGATGATGTTTACTTTTCAGTTTTTTTTTTTGCTGGCCCAACTTATTCTCTACCTGACACCACCCCTACTCCCAATTCCTTGTGGAAATTCTGGTCCTTGGGGAGAATTCTTTGTCCATCTGGGGCATCCTCTTCTCCACCTTCATCAGCCTCTGGTGGAGCTAAGAATCGTAGCCTTTGACTTCTTTTGCTTGGGAGCTTAATCCAAGTGTCTCCCCACCCCCTATGTGACAAAGTGTGTGGCATTATCCAAGTCATTTCTCTTTAATGAGCTTTAGTTCCCACTATGCTAGTTCATAGTTCACAACTTGGGGACCCTGGAGGTTGTGGGGAGCTCTGTGCACATTTACAGGACCAGAATTATTCAAATATCTGATATCTGTGCTAAGACAGTGTGCAAGTCTTTTTGGAAAGTTATACGCATCTTTGAACATTGGTAGTTGCTGCAGCTTCTGGCAATTTTCTCATTGGTTAGTTCTTTAAATTGGTTCAGACTTCATCAGTTCTGTTCAGTGAGTTGTTTCTTAGTGTAAGAGTCCTTAATTTATCTGATGATGGGACTTAGCTCATTCATTCTCCAAATTCATTAACCTCTAAAAATGGAGTCAAGAATTGGAATTAGAAGGCAAGGGTGATATTTCTTTTATAGCAATTTGTTAATCCTTCAATTATTTGAAGAGGTCAGGCATTGAGCAATCAGGTTCTGGTGAGGGGGTTGAGGATTCCTCTTTATACAATGAAATTGCTCCAGGGGAAATTTTTCCTTGCACAGAAGTGGGGCCTGGGATCTTAGAAACATCACTCTTCACTGTTCCTCAGTTTATTTCTAACCCTGTAAGTAGAGCAGGGGTCAGCAAACTATGGCCCATGGGTGAATCTGGCCCACCACCTGTGCTTATACACCTGTTTTGCAAACTAAGAATGGTTTGTACATTTCTAAATGGTCAAAAAAAAATCAAAAGACTACTTTGTGACACATGATAATTATGTAAAATTGAAGTATCAGTGTCCACAAATAAAGTTTTGTTGGAACACAGACATGCTCATTCATTTACATATTATCGAGAGCTACTTGCGCACTACAACAGTGGAGTTGATTAATTGTGAAAGAGACTGTATGGCCCACAAACCTAGTAGCTGGCCCTTTAGATAAAATGTTTGTCAACCCCTGAGCTAGATCATCAGCCCTGGTGTCACAGACTTGGAAAGAGGTCCATGAAGACTCAAAATCCTGGCTATCTCTAAACTAGCAGAACAAGCTGAGAAGGGGACTAGCCACACTTCACCTCCAGCCTTCCAACCCTACCCTACTCCACCACAGATTTAAACCTCTAACAGGCAGAAGGCAGAAAATGTCTAACTCCTTCAACAGTCCCGTGTGGCCAATTGTTTTGAAATGTTCTGGCTTAAGGCTTACAGGCAAAGGGGAAGATCTCCAACCTGTGGAGCCCACTCTGCTTCTCTTTCCATAAACAGAACCAAGGGGCCATATTACTCTACGAGTAATTTTCTGAACTTATTAGTATGAGGCAGCCTCGAAGAACAGATCTGAGTCATTCTGACAGCTTCCCAATGGCCAAAGGACAAACTTCCAGCTTCCCCATGACCAAAGGACTTTTGACTTGCTGACCAATTTTTCATCTTCCAAAGCACACATCTAGGGACTTCCCTGGTGGTCCAGGGACTAAGACTCTGTGCTCGCAATGCAGGGGACCTGGGTTTGATCCATGGTTGGGGAATTATATCCCACATGCTGCAACCAAGAGTTCTCAGGCTGCAAGTAAAGATCCTATGTGTTGCAACTAACAGCTGGTGCATCCAAATAAATATGTAAAAATAAATATTCAAAGCACGTGTCTCAACCCTAAATCGTCCCTGCATCTTTGTGCAGGTATAAAACTCTCAATCTTTCATGAAAAAAATGGAACTTTATTTTAGAAATAAACCTTTGAGGTTTAGGGGAAAAAAGGCAGAAAAGCTGCTTTCAAGAGCCAAAAAAGCAATATATTTCAAAGGGTAATGACGACTTCCTCTGAAGGCCAGAGTTAAGGAGAACAGAACACAGTGGTAAGTTGCACACCTAGCACCTGCCAGGTCTGCAGCTCCCTGCCTGTCTTCCTCTCTTTTCTGCTGCCCATCTTACCGTTTCCCTCTGGCTCTCTCTTTGGACTGATTTTATCCTCTCCTTGTTTCTGGCTTTGGCCCTTTCCCCTTTTCTTTCTCTTCCTTATGACTCAGTCTGTCCTCTCCCCTCAACTCCTGTGTCTCATCTCCCTCTCTCCCTGTCTCCTATACCTAAGAATGTCCATAATATAAAATGGAAGAAAGTCTTTTAACTACTCATAAATAGTGTTTATGGTTTCAAGTCTTAATTTTAAAAGCAGCTGAATGAACTGTCATCTATTTCTCAAACTGAACAAAATTGCTTCTTGCTCATTGGTATGCCCCAGTGGCAATACTAATGGTGGCTACCATTAATTGAGCACTTATTAAGTGCTGGGCACCTTGTTAGGCACCAAAGATATTATTAATTCATTTGAAACACAAGATGAAATAGGTGCTATCAGGGTGTGTGTGTGTGTGTGTGTGTGTGTGTGCAGTTCACCATATTTTGATGAGGTAAAAATAGATTCTTTTCATTGAGATGCTCTTTTTAGCTTAATTTTGGTGGTATTTTAAAACCTAATTAAATATCTTAAGAACATTTTAAAATAAACAGAATTAAAACGAATTCCTGAGGGGTTTCCAAGTGGGGACAAGGGCTGAAAACTTCCTCTGTGCTCTTTGTTTTGGACCCTGTAGCAGGTCCTTTGTAAATCATGTTCTTGACTCCAGAAGGTACACATCAGATAAGGAAGGGGGAAAGAGATTCCACCCCCCAGGTCAAGTTCAATGCTTTGTTTTAAGCTTTCCCACATCAAAATCCTTTAACTGATATGAAGTTAAGAGCTTCTGAATAAAAAGGTCTTTCTCTATTCATTGGTCCCTCTGTTTGTGACATTTTTTAATTTCCCTCACCTAGTGGGATATAGGCTAATGATTGACTTACATGACCCCTTTTACTGACTGGTTCTGAAATGTAAGTAAAAGAGGCTAGAATATCGCTTCCCTGGATGCTGCTCCTTGATAGCCTTTTGAGTTCTCTTTCCTCCGGCCCCCTAGCTACTGCCTTGGCCTCAGTGCCAGTGAAGCACTTGCCTCTGCTGCAAAAACGAAGGAGGTACCCAAATCTGATTTTTTTTTTCTTTTCTTTTTTTTTTTCTATTTATTTTTACTAGTTGGAGGCTAATGACTTTACAATATTGTAGTGGTTTTTGCCATACATTGACATGAATCAGCCATGGATTTACATGTATTCCCCATCCCGATCCCCCCTCCCACCTCCCTCTCCACCCGATCCCTCTGGGTCTTCCCAGTGCACCAGCCCCGAGCACTTGTCTCATGCATCCAACCTGGGCTGGTGATCTGTTTCACCCTTGATAATATACATGTTTCAATGCTGTTCTCTCGAAACATCCCACCCTCGCCTTCTCCCACAGAGTCCAAAAGTCATACACACCGAGGAAACCAGATCTGAAAGAGACACGTGCACCCCAATGTTCATTGCAGCACTGTTTATAATAGCCAGGACATGGAAGCAACCTAGATGTCCATCAGCAAACGAATGGATAAGGAAACTGTGGTACATATACACCATGGAATATTACTCAGCCATTAAAAAGAATTCATTTGAATCAGTTCTAATGAGATGGATGAAACTGGAGTCCATTATACAGAGTGAAGTAAGCCAGAACGATAAAGACCAATACAGTATACTAACGCATATATATGGAATTTAGAAAGATGGTAACGATAACCTATATGCAAAACAGAAAAAGAGACACAGATGTACAAATCTCAGATTTTAATGCAGTATTTTTATTTATTTTCCTTTATTAAAATATTTATTTGTGTTTCTTTTTTAAATGTTTGTTATTGTGGTAAAAGTCACATGATAAAAACGTACTATTTTAACCATATTTAGCTGTACAGTTTGGTGGCACTAAATACATTCACATTGTTGGTCTGCCCTCCCCCCATCATCCATCTCCTGAATTTTTCACTTTCCTAAACCGAAGCTCTGTCTCCATTAAGCACTAACTCCCCATTCTCCCTTCCCCCCAACACCCAGTCCCTGGGTCCTAGCATCTACCAATGTACTTTCTAACTCTATAAATTTGACAATTCTTGGTACCTTGATAAGTGGAATCAAACAATATTTAACACAGTATTTATTTTTTTTTCTATTCTTCTCCCAGTTTTATTCATGAAGACTTGGTAGTGTCTCTAGTAAATCATCATGTGATATTCAAATGTATAATCATTTTTATGTATGTTCATCACTGTTTTTAATGCATATAAAATATTAATTGTAAATATTTAAATGTCGTATATTTTATTTATTTATTTTTTTGCCTTACCCTGAGGCATATGGAATCCTAGTTCCCAGATCAGGGATCAAACTTGCACCCCTTGCAGTGGAAGGGTGGAGTCTTAACCACTGTACCCCCAAGTAAGTCCCCCTTAATGCAGTATTGCTAACATCCAACTTAATACAAAATAATCTGTGATGAACAAAATGTCAAAAACTTAAGTAGAGAATCCAACAGTGCTGTTCCAAGTCATATTGGAGCTTGAGGCAAAAGAAAAAGTGATTGTCCCTGTATACATGTTTTCATGTATTTTGAAAGGCTTTTTTTCCCCAGAAATATATTTTTTAAATGTCATTGGTGTGTTTGTTTCAATTAAATCCAGAAAAGCTAAATTATAATAAATTCTGTTTGTGATATAAATAAAATATTGAAGCCTAGAATAATGTGCGTTTTGAAACACCTAGTTTAAATTTTTCAGGGTTTTTTTTTTTTTAAACTCTCTTAGCTTTGTGAGATTGTGCTCCTCTTTCCTTTGTTTGGGCTGAAAATCCACCCCATAAACCCAATTTAATTGCTATCTATCTGGCACTGGGCTGGATCCTGGGGATGAGACAAACACGGTGGACAAAGTCGCAGCCTTGAAGTTGCTGATAGTCTCCAGGCTGAGGTGATGCCCTCCAGGGCTTCAGAAGAGGGAGGCGCCTCAGCAGCTTCTTCAGCTTGAGGAGATTTCTTGGAACAGTGGTGGTTTTGCTGGAAACAGAATGCGCAAAAGCCTACCATCTGAAAGAGGGAAATTCCTTGGTCATAACATGGAGTATGTGTAGAGGGAACTGAAAGGGGATGAGATGGGAATAGGGGGGGCAGAAATGAAGAATCTGGTAGAGCAGTTGCGTTTGGGCTCTGGAGTCAGATTGTTCTGGGTTTGAGTCTCAGCTCCACCCCTCCCTTGCTGAGCAAGTCATGTTGCCTCATTTTGCTTATTTGTAACATGAGGGAGTGCCAGATGTTCTCTGCCTGCTCCTCCAGGTCCTTCTCCAACTCACTCTGTTACCAGGAAAAGGGTCTTATCAATTGTTTTTCTCCTTTTCTTTGTGGCCATGCCATGTGGCTTGGACCAGGGATGGCACCCTGGCACTGACAGTGCCTAGGCTTGGCCACTTGCATGCCAAGGAATGCTCCAGGAGAAAGGTCTCAAAGGATGGCATCAACAGGCTCCCATCCCTTCTGGCTTCTGTTTGGATGGTGCCAATGGGCATCAGTAACAGGAGGCGGGAGATCAAGAGGAGCGTGAGGGCAGTGTAATTTATTCACCAGGTTTCCTCCTTGCTTCAGTGCAGCAGGTTGGCTGTGTCCCTCTCCCCATAGCGACCCATAGCTTCTTTCAGGTACAGATGACACTTTGCTCCCATCCCACCCCTCAGTAAGTAAGGGGCATCAGCTCTGGTGCTTCGGCATCTTTTATTGGTTACTCTAATGCTACCCATACCTTTGCAAACATTCTTTTCGTGAAATTCTCCTTGCTTACCTGTTTTGAACGTGCCATCTCTTTTTTGCCAGTTATTGGCACACAGTAAGTGCTCAGTAAATACTCGCCCTCATACCATACATATGCCTAGACTCTTCGATGGTGATGTCCTGCTGGAAGTCTCCATCTTTAGCAGAGATCTGCCTGGGGGCCCTGCGTTAGCTTTGTTGTTGTTGTTCTGTCGCTAATTTGTGTCTGACTCTTGGTGACCCCCTGGACTGCAGCATGCCAGGCTTCTCTGTCCTCCACTATCTCCCGGAGTTTGCTCAAATTCATGTGCATTGAGTCGATGATGCTATCACCTACTTGTCATTAGCCTACTTGTCAGCAAAAGAGAACAAAGGATTCTCAATTCAAAGTCAGCAGCTGTGCAAGGATGAATGCCAGGACTGGCTTCCCCAACAGGCCGTCTCTATGATGCCAGCCAGATAATTATTCCAGGCAATTGCTCCTGCCATTGTCCCCTTGGACCAGGTCCATCACTTTGTCACCTGGTTCAGAGGCTTCAATGAGTAGTGTACCAACATTCATTATAAGCGGCTGTGTTTCCACTTCAGTTTTTGTTCCTGTCTTTGGATTAGTGCAGGTCAACTCCTCCCTGAACTCAGTCTATAAAATAAAGACCTTGGCTAAGGCTCCGTCTGGCCCCCTCTTATTCGCATATGGGAGGCTGGATGTGGGCGTGCAGCCCTGCCAGGGTGTCTGAGGCAGTATCACTGGGCATTTTATCAGGGACCTCCCGGGATGGATGGTTTTGTTGTGTTGATCAGTCGGTGGAGAGTTGTATTTCTGAGGACAGTGTTACATAAAGCTATAATTCATGGCCTTGGCAGAGATAGTACATTAGCTTTCTCATCCTCCCTAAAGCTGCCAGAAATGCCAATCCTATCCCCTCTCGGTTCACTGTTGGTGTCATCCCTGAAGATGCCGTTCCGAGAACAGTGCCTCTAATTTATCCTGTAAGTTTAGAAAAGCTACCAACACCATTCTGAGATGAAACACAACCCTTCTTCTGGGTGATTTTAGTTACCCATGAGGTGTGAACTTAACACCTGCTGCATGTCGATTCCAAGAGGCTCCGTGTTTATCATCCACGTGTCTGTTTTAGTCACTTCTCATTAAAGCAGAGCACGGCAACCTTGGTATTAGAAAAGTCAGAAGAAGACCGTGCCGCAGGTGACCTAAACCACAAACAGGGGAAAGGGAATGTGAATATGACATGAACTCACTCACATCACACTGAGTGAAGTGAAAGTCGCTCAGTCGTGTCGACTCTTTGCGACCCCATGGACTATACAGTCCATGGAATTCTCTAGGCCAGAATACTGAAGTGGGTAGACTTTCCCTTCTCCAAGGGATCTTCCCAACCCAGGGATCGAACCTAGGTCTCCTGCATTGCAGGCGGATTGTTTACCAGCTGAGGCACCAGGGAAGCCCACATCACATTAAAGTCTCTACTTAACTGGCAAAATCCAATAAATCTTTACAGATCTTTTAGTACCAATCTCCTTATTTCACAGATGAAGAAAATGGGATGATTATATCAGTCATCACTGGCATTACTGAGAGCAACCTTTTCGTAGTTGTCAGTTTCTCACGAAATATAAATACAGCAGTGAACTTTATAAGCAAAGGAGTCACTCTTTGTATTTTTTGAACACGTGACTTATTTGCATAGAGTAAATTTCCAGTTACCACCAATTTTCAGTTAATGAAATCAGAGGAAACACCATGAGAATCTGCCAGGCCTTGCGCTGGGGAAGCCACGCGAACCTTACCCATTGCTGTATCCACTTATGGCAACAGTTCAGCGGTCCGCATGGCGCTGCCTCTCATGTGCAACCAGGGGAGGGTCGGCTGCAGTCTAGGGAACCGCACGGCCAACCCTTCCTCTTCTCTGCTGATAAGGGTGCAGAAGAGGACAAAGACCCAAAGGTGGGAAAAGCAATAGCAAAACACATAAGCCAGTGCTGCTCGGCTTCTGGCCAGGTGCAGCCATATGTCTGGCCAAGTTAATTGGAGAGAGGAGAGACATGTCCCAGCAGTGTGGGTAGTGAAGCCACAGCTTTATTGCCCCTGCCTGTCTGTGAGAGTCTAGGTAGGTGGTGTTTGGGTGATGGCTTCAGTATCCAGCCGTTCAGGTCCTTCACTGTCCCCAGCCCTCTAATGGGCCCTCCATTCCCATCTCCAGAGACAAAGCCGAGGCCCTGGGCTTTTGGCCTGATATTTCTCTAACAGTCAGATTTATTTGAAAACACAGGTATCTACACACATGATTCAAAATGCAGGCATATGAAAAGTAAACAGTCCCCCTTAATTGTGGGGAAGGGAATCCTGTTCAAACAGAAAGCATAGTGCCCGTCCAGTTCATCTACACTATCATTAAAATTCCACTTCAGCCCATCACTGACAGTCTCAGTGATGCGTTTCTAGGCAAGCCCCTTTGTTTGCTGTGTCACCACCATGTCATCCTTCCACTGTCTGCTCCCTTTCTGGAGTTGATGGATTTGGATTTCAATATGTGCTTCACAGCTATACAGGTTTGGAACCACAGCGGTATATTTATTTTTACCTGTTTCTTTTATTTTTATGGTGAGCTTAAACAACTCTACTGGGATCAAAAGACTCAGAAGCTCCTGCACATTTAATTCTATCTGTGTCACTCCAAGTTCACTTGTGATCTTAGCTTATGTACAGACTAGGTTCCTGCATGGGCTGTAATCAATGCGTACACACCGTTTCACTTAACATTCGTGTGTATACACATTTCCACAGCTCAACAAAGGTCTGCAACCTTGTCATCTTTAATGGCCATAGAGAATTCCACCGCAGAACCACAGCACTTGAGAAGACCTCGAATTTGCATGTTTTCCTCTTTGTGGGCAGCATTTCAAAATGTATTGGCTGTGAAGAGAGTGTGGCTACACCCAGGCCACAGATCAATAACCAGACACAATACAAATTAAGTCACACTGAAACGAAACCTCACCAAGTTGAAATTAATCAGTATATATTGTTTCAGGGTACTCTATTCTCTCCTGGCTTGGGCCCCTGACGTTTCAGGTTCCAGCCGTTATTCACTTGGCTAAGTATAGAAGATACAATTTGAAATAAACCTGAGCCATTTGAGAGTGCGATTCTAAGTGAGCTTGACTTTCATCTTTGAGACATGCTGGGTTCCTTTGCTTGGAACCTTTCCATTTGTCCCACAGGGAACTGGATCTGTGTCGTTTTCCTCTAAGCATTCACATCTTCCTAATTTCCTAGCTGTTGTGGTCTGACAAAGCTTAAGCACTGACCTGAAGCACTGGGAGACGGCGCTGTTACACACTGCCAACATACCACAGCGTTTCATTTATTCATGTTGCCGCTGCTTAATCTGAGGATTGCCAGGAATATTCTGCTATTGGCATCATGGTACTTTTTACTTTAAAGTAGAGCTTTTCATTTTCGGGATCTATTTGTTTTGTATCCCTTGTGAGTTAGAGCTAGTAACTGCATTCATTTTCCTCCCAGTGAGGGGTAAGTATATTGTCTCCCGCTGAGGATAGCCTAGTTCCCTGGATGTGATTTTTTAAGATTCTAGTGCAGCAGTAACAGCTTTACCATTTTGAAATAGCCAGAAGAAAGACTTTATCATTTGCAAGACAGGTCAGGTGGCTGAGAGAAGATACTGATGGGTTTGTTCAAAAGAAACTGCTCAATGGCCAGGGGCTGCACCATGTCCATGATGACTGAGCGCTTCATTTCAGAGTGATGCAAGAAGTAAAGCACAACCCTGCTCTGTGCTGAGTGTGGTCCCAAAAGATACTCACCCCACAGTCATCCCAGCAGCTTTCTTTGTACTTGGTATCTTTAAAGAGCCAAGAGACCTAATGAGGAGGACCTGGTGTCCTGTCCCAAGATGAAAACTCCTGATAGACCATCAGCAGGACAGACAATTTTACCTGCAGGCTTCACCATGTTCTCAACTGGCTCACATTTACAAGTTACCTGTCTAGAGTTAGGAATGCATTCTATGGGCAGGCTACAGAATTAAATGAACTAGCATGCATGAAAACCAAGCCATGGACTTGGCCTCCTTTTAAACCATAATCTAAGCAATTGAATGTACCAGTTGCTGCTTACAAGCCATCTCTGCTATTGGAAAAACAATGCATGCACGATTCCGAATGATAACAGGATGCAATAAACCAATACAGTGGGTGGTCCAGGAAATTGGCCTTTGCAAGTCTGAAGAGGCAGTAACTAGCACGGTAGTCCTTCAGATATCTAGGAAGCTCTGTGTAGCCTGCCTAGGAACCTTTCACTAACAAGATTTCACTAATAAAGTCTTCATCTTTTGTTTGCTTATTGATTCATAAATGTATTTCTTCACTGATTCATATAGTCATTAATTTACCAAATATTTATTAAGCACCTTATGTGTGCCAGGTATTGCACTTGGCTTAGAGGTTACAGAGATAAATAAGGCAGTTTCTATTCTGGAGAGCGTCACATATAAATTAATACTACCGAGAGTGTTAATAGCCTCGGTAGGGAGGCCAGAGGTCCCCAAGTGGCAGGAGCAAATAAAACTGCAAGTGACAGACTTTTTTTTTCTTTTCTTTTCTAATCCTGTGTTGTCATGATGACACCTGTCCACCTGTCCTCCTGAACTTAACTTTATCTCAAACCTTGAGCTAACCAATGCGTTTCACTCACAGAAATGTCTTCCTTAGGTTATGTTAACGAACTATGTATTTGTTTAGAAAACTGCCTTTCTTCAAGATTCATGTCAATTGTTTTATAGCCAGGGATGACTCACGTTGTGCCAATGCTATCTCAAAATGCATGTTGTGGGTGAGGGGCCTGGTGCAACTCTCTCAGTTTTGAGGTGCTTCCTTTCTCTAATTTGGAGAAGGCACTGGCGACCCACTCCAGTACTCCTGTCTGGAAAATCCCATGGATGGAGGAGCCTGGTAGGCTGCAGTCCATGAGGTGGCTAGAAGTCAGACACGACTGAGCAACTTCACTTTCATGCATTGGAGAAGGAAATGGCAACCCACTCCAGTGTTCTTGCCTGGAGAATCCCAGGGACGGGGAAGCCTGGTGGGCTGCCGTCTATGGGGTTGCACAGAGTCGGACATGACTGACACGACTTAGCAGCAGCAGCTTTCTCTAATTTAGTGAACTCTTATATAATATTGGACACCAAGTCTGTGACCTTCTCTCTAACCACCTCCTGCCCCAAAATTGAAGTAGTCACTTCAACTGTGATCCCTAAGTTCATATATACGCCTTGGTTTTAGCATTTATCACTCTATAATCTTATAATAGTAATGTGTGTGCTCAGTTACTCAGTCATGTCTGACTGCGACCCCATGGACTGTAGCCCACCAGGCTTCTCTGTCCATGGACTTCTTCAGGCAAGAATACTGAAGTGGGTTGCCATTTCCTTCTCCAGGGCATCTTCCCAACCCAGGGATCCTGCATTGGCAGGCAGATCCTTTACCATTGCGCCACCTGGGAAGACCTTAATAATAGTAACACGATTGTATTATGATTATTAATAATGGTAGTGAAAGGTTGCTGCTACTTTGTGAACGAAGCCTGGATTCTTGGCCTCTAGAGGAGAGGATTTCGATCCCCGGCCAGTGATGAGGTTTGATGCTCAGAGCTTTTGTGTAATAAAGTTTTATTAAAGTATAAAAGAGATAGAGAAAGCTTCTGACATAGACATCAGAAGGGGACAGAAAGAGTGCCCCCTTTTATTGGAGAAGAAAATGGCAACCCATTCCAGTGGGTTGCTATATATATATATATGTATACACATATATACATATACACACATACATATATATACACACACACACATATACATATATGTAGCAAAATGATTGCCACAATGTGTTTAGTTAACATCCATCACCTCACATAGTTACACATTTTCCCCCTTCTGATAAGAATTTTTAAGACCTAGTCTCTTATTTTTATTAGTTGGAGGTTAATTACTTTACAATATTGTAGTGGTTTTTGCCATACATTGACATGAATCAGCCATGGATTTACATGTATTCCCCATCCCGATCCCCCCTCCCACCTCCCTCTCCAACTTTCAAATATACATTATTGTTAACTACAGTCAACATGATGTACATTCCATCTCCAGAACTTATTTATCTTACAACTGGAAGTTTCTACCTTTTGACAGCCTTCAAACAATTCTCCCACCTCTTGTCTCTGGCAACCACCAACCTGATATCTGCTTCTATGAGTTTTGCTTTGTTTTTTTTAATTATACATATAAGTGAGATCAAGCAGTATTTGTCTTTCTCTCTCTAACTTATTTCACTTAGCATAATGTCCTCAAGTTCCATCCATTTTTTTCAACTATGTGTGGCATACTTTCTTTATCCACTTGTCTGTTAATGAATACTTTGTTTCTATGTCTTGACTATTGTATACAGTCCTGCAATGAACATGGGGCATTCATTCAATACTTATTGTGTATTTTTGAGGGTTTCCCAAGTGGCTCAGTGGTAAAGACTCTGCCTGACAATGCAGGAGATGTGGATTCAATCCCTGGGTTGGGAACATCCCCTGGAGGAGGAGATGGCCACCCACTCCAGTATTCTTGCCTGGAAAACTCCATGAACAAAGGAGCCTCATGGGCTACAGTCCACAGGGTCCCAAAGAAATGGATACTACTTGGCAATTGAGCATGCACTCACACGTACTCTGTGCTTTGCATTATTCTAGGCATTGAGGATACAACTCTAAAACAACAGACAAAAATTCCTGCCATCCTAGAGCTTATCTTTAAAGAGTTAAGGAGATGCACAATAAAGAAATGAGCTTTATATGATACAGCAGAGGGTTATTAAGTTCTTTGGAGAAAAGTAGGAAAGGGATACAGGGGATGGAGTTCAGGTTGTAGAGAGAGGCCTTGGGGAGAAGGTAACATTTGAGGAGAGGGCAAGTCATGAGGATACAGGGGGACGAGTGTTTCAGTAAGCCAGTCAGTGTGGCTGGAGCAGACTGGGAGGGATGGTAGCAGGAGGTTAGATTGTATTAAATCTTGCAAACTTGAGTAATGTACCTGGCTTTTACACTGAGACAAGAAGCCACTAGAAGCTATAAAATCATGGATGCTGATTATAAATTTAGCTCTCAGACTTTTGGGAAACTCCTGCACTGAAACAAGCATTCATATTTTCAAATTTCAACAATAAAATAAATTTTAAAAGCATTTTTTTGTAATCAGTGAGTTTAAAACCTACTTTAAAAACCTTTCATGAAGTTAAACAATTAGGAGATCTTCATGAAAGTCATTATTTTAGAATATTTTGTTCCATAACTCAGTGTTTCCCCTTATTATGCCTTGCCCCTGATTCTAACACTCTCTACTCTCACCTTTCACCCCAAATTTAGAAAGCTGTGTGAGAGATTGCAGATGAACTGATAAGAGTGTGAACTGTATCCCAGAAACAAGTTCCCAAGGAAAGGGGCAGGGAGGAGAACAGATGTGGAATGACTTCACAGGGAGTGGGTGTCTGGGGAATCTTGAGAGAGAAAACACTTGCAGAAGAATCCTTGTAGCACCTTCTGAATCTCCTGAAAATACCTGTGATGAGACTTTTAAATAAGTCAGTAAATAGGACAATTACAAGATCCTATCCTTGAAGACTCTTACTGCTTAAAATTTATGAACACTAATTAACATGGATTTCAGCATGTTTTTTAATACAAACAAATTAGGAAAATAAAATATAGCTCGTGTGTGCTCAGTCACCTCCGACTCTTTGTGACTCCATAGACTGTAGCCCACTAGGCTCCTCTGTTCATGGAATTCTCCAGGCAAGAATACTGGAGTGAGTTGTCATTTCCTCCTCTAGGGGATCTTCCCAACCCAGGGATTGAACCCGCATCTCCTGCATTAGCAGGTGGATTTTTTACCACTGAGCCACCTGGAAAGCTGCAAAATATAGTTCACACCTTCATATTTAACTCTCCCTAAACTCACTAGAGAATGTACAGAACTGGCAGGTCTCTTCTGGGTATTTCTCCAAGCGGCCACTGAGTGGCAGTCCAGGTAAAATTATTGTAAAGCACAACCTTGCTGAATCCACTGTTAAAAAGTGGAATTTTAAGCAGTAACAGAATAAGGATGAGGGTGAAAATGTTTTCTGCCTCTGGACTCCGCAGCTCTCTGAGTCCTGCCATGGACCCTTTGCAGAAAAAGGCAAGGTCATTTGTCACTGGCCCATCATTATTGAAGGTCACACGTCTTTCATGCCCCCTCTGGGGAGTGTGTGAGGGTGTTGTGAACAGGTATGGGTTTATGCATATATGTGTAGGTCATGAGCATCCATCTGTCAGTGCTGTTCAAATGGCACCTAGAGAGTTTCTCATTTAGCTGCGAAATGTGCTCTTTAAATAGAATTAAACCAGTTTATGAATGCAGCCTTACAGTATAATATTATATAGCCGATTGTGTTAGTTGAGTACCAAAGCTAACTTTGTTGGACTTAGGAACTAAATGTACGTATGAATGTGCTCTTGACAGAACTCATTCATATGTAGGGAACCTATTGTAGTAGGTTTAAGAAGAACAGGGATGGTATGAAATCACCCTCTATGCCTGTGGAATGAAGGCCTGGGGGAACATAACAGGATGCTGAGTCCCATTCAGTGGCTCCGGGAAGTTTGTGGTCTTGGAGTTAAAACAAAAGCAGTCAGCAGAGCTTGTTGTTTTCTCTAGCTCTAATGGGCTGCACAGATGCAGGTCCAATGCTGGTGGAGAGGTGATTTAACCAGGTGGGCAGTTTACCAGGTGAGAATAACAGAGGAGGATGGCTACAAAGAAACTGAGGATGTGTACAAGAGTGTACTAGAATGATGGGCCACAGAATTTAATGCCAGGAGGGAAGTGAAGAAATGAGGGGCTGAGAAGCAGTGAAATGATGGTAAGATCAATAGACTTTAGGGTCCTTGTGAGGTTTGTTGGGATTGTTGGGTTATGATTCTAAGGCAGGTGAGCTGGAGAGTTAGGAGATGGTGCCCTGAGCGGGAGGCTTGAAAATTAGATTCTGGGATGAGAAGCCGAGGCAACATGGAAGACAAGATCATTGGTGGTTAGGAGTAAGAGGCCAGAGTGTAGGAAGGATCATCTATGAGTAAAGAAAAACCAATAAGAAAGATGACAGGTACAGAGTTTTAGAGAGATTGTGATCCTAGAGCTAAAATTGAAAGCAGAAATATGTAGTTTGGGCCTTTTGGAAAAAACAGGACTCAACCAACACCAAGCAAAATCATCTACAATTTCTGACAGCATCACTTTCAGTATCTGTTACATTCCCTATCCTTGCCACATCTTGACTGAAGCCAAGACCTGTTCACTTTACTGCTCTCATACACATACCCTTTGCTAACATGTCTGTAATTTCCAAAGCAAATACTTTCATTAGAACAGGTTGTCGTCTTCTAAAATCTCCCAAGGCATCAATCCAACTTCCTGAAAATATTTGCATGTTTTCAAATATGATGTACCCTAGGCATTCACAGACTTCACTTTGAGATCGCTACCTTTAGGAGAAATCCAGGATGCCCATGCCATGTCATAATTTGCCTCTTTGCAGAGGCACAAGCTTGAACTTCATTTTCTATAATCCAAACGCACCAAGTCAGACAACGGTTGACCAACCCTTGTTGAGCTTGGATAATCACCCAGCTTCCACAGCTAGGAACGGGAACTCCTATGAAGTCAAAACAATTTCACTACTCCCACTTCCCATGGTACAAACAGCCCCCAAAAGAAAACCAGCCTCTAGTGCTGGCAACGAAATTGAGCAGAAGTGAAGAGAATCGAACAAGGCTATGCTTTTTTGCATATGAGGCTTTATGAGGGAAATCACATACTATGGTGATATTTGGGGATTTCAAGGACCTCCTGTCCAGCTGAATAGAAGAAACGTGAAAGTGTTAGTTGCTCAGTTGTGGCTGACTCTTTGCAACCCCATGGACTATAGCCCGCCAGACTCCTCTGTCACTTCTCGGCCTTTTGGCTAAGATCAAGTGTAGTACAGAAGAAAGGCAATCTGCATATTCTTTCTCACACACTTCTATTCTGAAACAGGCAAAACCTGCCCTCACATCCATACTCCCATTAACTCCCAACTTGTACTCTTTGTAGATAAAGTACAATAACAAACATTCACTTCACGTGAGAAAAATTGAAATCACAAATAGATGGCGCTTCTCTACACCTTATAACAGTACGTTTCCCTCTCATGGAGATTAGGCTAAAACTAGAAATTTTGGTGTCTGGTCAAACTTGTTCAAATAGGATTCTACCTGTACAGACAAATCTCACAAAAGCCAAAGAAAAATTTAGGTCAGATGGACGAGGACTTTAATTATCAGCTGTGCATGTCTTCAGATCTGAAAGCCTTTTGTGAAACCCCAGGCTGCCTGCCCCAGGTAACTACTCTATTATTGAACTGAGCTGGAGAAGACCTCTTCAGGGAGAAATTATAATTGGAAGTGTCTTTTATCCTAAACTTCTACCCTACAAGACAAGATCCTGGGCACAAAGCCAAGAACCCCATATATTTAGAATATTTTTTAAACCCTCAAATGAGGAAACATGTTTCAGTGTGAGTTTAATATTCAGGGTTCTCATGAGACAACATTTTTTAAAAGAAATATAGACCAATGGAACAGAATAGAAAGCCCAGAGATAAATCCACGAACCTATGGACACCTTATCTTTGACAAAGGAGGCAAGGATATACAATGGAAAAAAGACAACCTCTTTAACAAGTGGTGCTGGGAAAACTGGTCAACCACTTGCAAAAGAATGAAACTAGAACACTTTCTAACACCATACACAAAAATAAACTCAAAATGGATTAAAGATCTAAATGTAAGACCAGAAACTATAAAACTCCTAGAGGAGAACATAGGCAAAACACTCTCCGACATAAATCACAGCAAGATCCTCTATGACCCACCTCCCAGAATATTGGAAATAAAAGCAAAACTAAACAAATGGGACCTAATGAAACTTAAAAGCTTTTGCACTACAAAGGAAACTATAAGTAAGGTGAAAAGACAGCCCTCAGATTGGGAGAAAATAATAGCAAAGGAAGAAACAGACAAAGGATTAATCTCAAAAATATACAAGCAACTCCTGCAGCTCAATTCCAGAAAAATAAATGACCCAATCAAAAAATGGGCCAAAGAACTAAACAGACATTTCTCCAAAGAAGACATAACAGATGGCTAACAAACACATGAAAAGATGCTCAACATCACTCATTATTAGAGAAATGCAAATCAAAACCACAATGAGGTACCATTACACGCCAGTCAGGATGGCTGCTATCCAAAAGTCTACAAGCAATAAATGCTGGAGAGGGTGTGGAGAAAAGGGAACCCTCTTACACTGTTGGTGGGAATGCAAACTAGTACAGCCACTATGGAGAACAGTGTGGAGATTCCTTAAAAAAACTGGAAATAGAACTGCCATATGACCCAGCAATCCCACTTCTGGGCATACACACTGAGGAAACCAGATCTGAAAGAGACACGTGCACCCCAATGTTCATCGCAGCACTGTTTATAATAGCCGGGACATGGAAGCAACCTAGATGCCCATCAGCAGATGAATGGATAAGGAAGCTGTGGTACATATACACCATGGAATATTACTCAGCCATTAAAAAGAATTCATTTGAACCAGTTCTAATGAGATGGATGAAACTGGAGCCCATTATACAGAGTGAAGTAAGCCAGAAAGATAAAAAACATTACAGCATACTAACACATATATATGGAATTTAGAAAGATGGTAATGATAACCCTATATGCAAAACAGAAAAAGAGACACAGAAGTACAGAACAGACTTTTGAACTCTGTGGGAGAAGGTGAGGGTGGGATGTTTCAAAAGAACAGCATGTATACTATCTATGGTGAAACAGATCACCAGCCCAGGTGGGATGCATGAGACAAGTGCTCCGGCCTGGTGCACTGGGAAGACCCAGAGGAATCGGGTGGAGAGGGAGATGGGAGGGGGGATCGGGATGGGGAATAAGTGTAAATCTATGGCTGATTCATATCAATGTATGACAAAACCCACTGAAATGTTGTGAAGTAATTAGCCTCCAACTAATAAAAAAATTTAAAAAAAAAAAAAAGGAGGGCAAATAAGAGATACTTAGTTTTATTTTAATGATATCTCTGCGGAAATCCCTAAGGTCCCTTCCAGCCCTAAGATTCTGTGATTTGAGGTCTGGTGAAACGATTTTAAAGGACTCACTGAAGGAATAACTGCAAATGAGCTACCTTGGAGGGATTTTTAATGATCAATTGATGTGCATTGTAAGAAGTTTAAGACCACATCTTGAACTACTTTGGTATCCATCATAGGGTCTAACAGAAACTTAGATCTATAGAATTTTATCCAAGAAATCCTCTTGTTGACAGATTACTTAAGAATAATGAAACTGGGGAAGGCATTGCATTATTTTTTGTGAGAGATCATAATGATGAATTATAGACTCATAGATCTTCAGAGCTTAATGAGACCACTGGGATCATGTAATCCATGTTTTCAATTTTTAAAGCCATGAAAACTTTTCTTCAAATAGAATATATTAGTTTGTAGTGGGGACAGGGATCCTGGACATCTAGACCTCTGCAGAACACAATTTTTAAAAATACTGATCTAGTCCAACACACGCAAGAGATCTGGCAACCAGGACTAGAGAGGGAAAAGGGTACACAGGAAATCAGTGCTGGAGTCCTTAACTCTCTTTTGATTCATGGATTTTCTTGGGTTATGTGGCAGACACTTCGGTTCTTAATGAGGTCCTATGTCCATGATCATTTGATCATCACAACTGTATCTGAACTGAAATATTTCCATTCACCCCATCTTTATTTCTTTGGAGAGAGAGGAAGAGTAAATCTAAATTCCATGGGATTGCACAGCGGAAACTAACACAACATTGTAAAGCAATTATACCCCAATTAAGAAATAAATAAAAGTAAATAAATGCCATGGGATATTTGTTCTGGAATTCAGGTTTCTAATGACCTTTCCAAATCACGTGAAATCCAAATCCCCATATTGAAAGATGACATCAGGAAGCAATATTAGTGGGTTTACTGTTCTTTATTCTGAAGTTCATAGCTACTGAAATTAAAGAAAGAGAAGTCTTCATTGCGCATATTATAAAGGGAGATTAAGACAAATTAAAAGGAATGAGAGTTCTGTGGGGGCAGGGTTATTCCCTATTAGATCACTTCTGTATTGCCAGCACTTAATACAATGTCTAATAGATAGTGTGACAGTTAATTTTATGTGTCAACTTGACTGGACTAAGAGATGCCCAGGTAGCTGGTAAAATAAGATTTATGGATGTGTCTGTGTGAGTGCCTCTGGAAAAGATTAGCACTTGACTCAGTAGACTGGAAAAAAGACTGCCTTCACCAATGTGGATGGGCATTATCCAATTCATTGAGGGCCTGAATAGAACAAAAAGGCAAAGGAAGCGTACATTTCCTCTCTACTTGTGTTGAGGCATCCACCTTCTCTTTCTTTGTGTTTATTTATTTGACTGCGTGGGGTCTTAGTTGCTGTATGTGAAATCTTTGGTTGCAGTGCATGGACTCTCTCTAGTCGTGGTGATTTGGCTTAGTAGTTGCAGCCCGGGGGCCTAGCTGCTCCATGGCATGTGGGATCCTAGTTCCCCAACCAGGGATCAAACCCAGGTCACCTGCACTGAAAGGAAGATTCTTAGCCACTGGACCACCAGGGACGTCCCGGGATCCATCTTCTCTTGCCTTCAGACACTGGTACTCCTGGTTCTCAGGCTTTTAGACTCAAGCTGGGCCTTAGACCATTGGCTCCCCAATTCTTAGTCCTTCAGACTCAGACTGAATTGTACCACAGGATTTTCAGCTTCTCCAGCTTGCAACTGGAAATGATCAAGTTGGAGGAGCAGGAAGAAAAAAGATAAGCTCAAAATTCCCTGGGTTGGCCATTTGGGCAGACCTCAGCTAGTGGTTCACCTGGTCTTGGCTGGGTTTTCTCTTAGAATTTTGGTCAGCTGGTGGGTGGGCTTCTGGCTGGCTGGTCTAAGATGATTTACTTCAGTTGGAGTGGCATGTCTGTTTTGTGGTCTCTCATCCTCTAGTAAACTAAACTGGGCTTGATCACAAGGCAACCAGTAGGCTCTAAGAGAAGTGTGCAGGATCTCTTAAGGCCTAGGCTCTGAACAGATACACTCTGCCTTCGGCAATATACTATTGGTCAAAGTAAGGTGCAAGCACAGCCCAGATTCTAGGGGTGTAAAAATTAACTCCACTTCTTGGTGAGAGGAGCTGAAGTCATATTACAAACAGCGTGGAGAGAGGGAAGAAAGGATTGTGGCCATTTTTGTAGCTAACTACTAAAGGGCTACCTCAGGGCCTTTGAACATGCTGGTCTCTTTTCCTGTAACTCTCTTTTCTTCACTCTATCCATGGCTGATCTTTCTAGGCTTTCAGATCATGGATTAATTATCACCTTTTCTGAGTGGTCTTTCTTCTAGCCTGTCCTGCTATTATCTAAAATCTTTTTTTTTTTCCTTTTAAGTACTTATATCACTTTGTAATAGTATTATTTAGGTGTTTATTGATTTTTCTCGATTACACCACTAGGACAAGAATTCCATAAAGTCAGGGAGTAAGTTTGCTTTTTTTTTTTTACCATTGTGTCAAAAGTATTTAGCCTAGTGACTGGCCCATAGTGCATGCTAAGTCACTTCAGTCGTGTCTGACTCTGTGAGACCCTATGGACTGTAGCCTACCAGGCTCCTCTGTCCATGGAATTCTCCAGGTAAGAATACTGAAGTGGATTGCCATGCCCTCCTCCAGGGGATCTTCCCAACCCAGGGACTGAAACCCCTCTCTTATGTCTCCTGCACTGGCAGATAGGTTCTTTACCACTAGCGCCACCTGGGAAACCATAGTAAGCCTTCAATAAATACGTGTCCAGTGAATGAACTGAATAAAAGAGGAAAGTGATATAACTTATCCAATTGAGGAAAAGATTGAGCATTTCAGAGGAGGGTAGAAGGGTTGGCCTGGCCATTGTGATAAGCAGAACATAGAAAAAAATCAAAGGAGATCAGTAAAAAGGCCCATTGAGCTCTGACAACCTACATTATGTCCTTACAGAGTCCTAATGTTCTCTCCCTGGAAGGTCCTTCATACCTGAGGTGAAAGCATTCAGAGACTTGAAAGGACCTTGAAGCCTAAGAAGACTTATTTCCAACCAAGAATCAGAGCATGTGGTTTGCCAAAAGATCATTTTTCTAATTCATGATTGTGTTAAAAATAAGAGCACTAGACATACAATGGAAATAGAATTTTTTAATTTGTTTAACAAATCACTATCACCAGAGGAATAAAATAATAAGAAATGAGGACTCCTTTGGGAAACAGGACAAATATATTTGTCATACTACAAGGACACCTGGAGCATGGAATTTCAGCATCAGAGGTTGAGGTCATGGCTTGGTAGGGATCATAGGAGAGCTTGGTTCCTTCTGAACCCACTATTGCCAGCCGTGTCCTGTCTCTTCCACAGCTGCCCCTCACAGGTTTTTTCCTGTCTCCCTGGGGTCCCTGGCACATCAGCGTTCCCAGCACTATGATTTCCTACCAGCAATCTCCTTAGCCCTTGGTGGTGTCGGAACTGAAAATGTGTTTTATACGGTAACATAAACATCGCAGCCAGTTGCCTCTCAAAAAAAAAAAAAAAAAAGATGCACAATGTGAGAGATGTGAATTAAGTTTTATTAGGGGCAAAATGAGGAATGCAGCCCAGGAGACAGCACCTCAGATAACTCTGAGAGACTGCTCCATAGAGGTAGTGGGAGAAGGTCAATATATAAGATTTTGGTGAAGGGGGAGTTCAATGCAATCAAATGCTTACTTTACAAAAGATTTTCTGCTAGTCATGAGGAGCTGATGTCACCATGAAGGGGTTTAGTGCTTTTCTAAATATGAGGAGATTCAAGGATTGGGATCATGAAATCAGATCCTGAAAATATCTGTCTAAAGACCTGTTCCACCAGTTTCCCTGGAGCACAGAGTGCCTCACTCTCCAGCCTGGACTCCCTTCAGGGCACGTTGAAAGTCAACAGCAGCAGCAGCACAGGGTTCAATCTCCACAGAGGCAGATGGCAAATGCCCTTGGCAAGCACCAATTTGTAGTTAACAGTATTAATCCTGTAAGTCTTGAGGCTTTTGACATTCAAGCCACTGCAAATCTACAATTTCCTTGAGGACCAGTCCTGTTCTCAGCCCTGCCTTGCTGGACTCTAGGAGCACTCTTACCTAGGCCGATTTTGCTCCCCAAGGATTTTGACAATATCGAATCCTAAAGGAAATGAACCCTGAATATTCACTGGAAGGACTGATGCTGAAGCTGAAGCTTTAATACTTTGGCCACCTGATGCAGAGAGCCAACTCATTGGAAAAGACCATGATGCTGGGAAAGATTGAAGGTGGGAGAAGAAGGGGGATGAGATGGCTGGATGGCATCACTGACTCAATGGATATGGATTTGAGCAAACTCCAGGAGATGGTGAAGCACAGGGAAGCCTGGTGTGCTGCAGTTCATGGGGTCACAAAGAGTCAGACAAGACTTAGCAACTGAACAAACACACATTTTTGGGCTTCCCTGGTGGCTCAGTGGTAAAAAAAAAAACTCACTTGCAAAGGCAGAAGACATGGTTCGATCCCAGAGTCGGGAAGATCCCCTGGAGAAGGAAATTGCAACCCACACCAATATACTTGCCTGTGAAATCCCACGGACAGAGGAGCCTGGCAGGTTACAGTCCATGGGGTGGCAAAAGAGTCAGACACAGCCGTGTGACTAAACAACAACACAGACAGTTTTGTTTTTTACAGTTGGGGAAAAGCTATTAACATATAGCAAGGTAGAGACAGGAAGTACAACTATAATCCTATAATACACATTGGCGACAAGGTGATGTCTTGTAGGACATCAGCTGCAAGAAGTGCCAGCCCCTCTATTGCAGCATTGTTTGCAAATAGGCAACCCATGGAAACAACCTAGTTCAGTTCAGTCACTCAGTCATGTCTGACTCTTTGTGACCCCATGGACTGCAGCCCATCGGGCCCCCCTGTCCATCACCAACTCCCGGAGTTTACTAAAACTCATGTCCATTGAGTCGGTGATGCCATCCAACCATCTCATCCTCTGTCATCCCCTTCACCTCCCACCATCAGTGTTTCCTAGCATCAGGGTCTTTTCAAATGAGTCAGTTCTTCGCATCAGGTGGCCAAGGTATTGGAGTTTCAGCTTCAGCATCAGTCCTTCTGATGAATATTCGGGACTGATTTCCTTTAGGATGGACTGGTTGGATCTCCTTGCAGTCCAAGGGACTCTCAAGAGTCTTCTCCAACACCACAGTTCAAAAGCATCAATTCTTCGGTGCTCAGCTCCCCTTATGGTCCAACTCTCACACCCACACATGACCACTGGAAAAAAACATAGCCTTGACTAGACAGACCTTTGTTGGCAAAGTAATGTCTCTGCTTTTTAATGCACTGTCTAGGTTGGTCATAACTTTTCTCCAAAGGAGTAAGCATCTTTTAATTTCACTGCTGCAGTCACCATCTGCACCATTTTGGAGCCAAAAAAATAAAATAAAGTCTGTCACTGTTTCCACTGTTTCCCCCATCTATTTGCCATGAAGTGATGGGACCAGATGCCATGATCCTAGTTTTCTGAATGTTGAGCTTTAAGCCAACTTTTTCACTCTCCTCTTTCAATTTCCTCGAGGCTCGTTAGTTCTTCTTCACTTTCTGCCATAAGGGTGGTGTCATCTGCATATCTGAGGTTATTTATATTTCTCCTGGCAATCTTGATTCCAGCTTGTGCTTCATGCAGCCCAGCATTTCTCACGATGTACTCTGCATATAAGTTAAATAAGCAGGGTGACAATATACAGCCTTGATGTACTCTTTTCCCTATTTGGAACCAGTATGTTGTTCCATGTCCAGTTCTAACTGTTGCTTCCTGACCTGCATACAGATTTCTCAAGGGGCAGGTCAGGTGGTCTGGTATTCCCATCTCTTTAAGAATTTTCCACAGTTTGTTGTGGTCCATACAGTCAAAGGCTTTGGCATAGTCAATAAAGCAGAAATAGATGTTTTTTCTGGAACTCTTGCTTTTTTGATGATCCAGTGGATGTTGGCAATTTGATCTCTGGTTCCTCTGCCTTTTCTAAAACCAGCTTGAACATCTGGAAGTTCACAGTTCACATATTGTTGAAACCTGGCTTGGAGAATTTTGAGCATTACTTTACTAGCATGTGAGATGAGTGCAATTGTGAGGCAGTTTGAGCATTTTTGGGGATTGCCTTTCTTTGGGATTGGAATGACAACTGACCTTTTCCAGTCCTGTGGCCACTCCTGAGTTTTCCAAATTTGTTGGCATATTGAGTGCAGCACTTTCACAGCATCATCTTTCAGGATTTGAAATAGCTCAACTGGAATTCTATCACCTCCACTAGCTTTGTTCATAGTGATGCTTCCTAGTCCCACTTGACTTCACATTCCAGGATGTCTGGCTCTAGGTGAGTGGTCACACCATCGTGATTATCTGGGTCATGAAGATCTTTTTTGTACAGTTCTTCTGTGTATTCTTGCCACCTCTTCTTAGTATCTTCTGCTTCTGTTAGGTCCCTACCATTTCTGTCCTTTATCCAGCCCATCTTTGCATGAAATGTTCCCTTGGTATCTCCAATTTTCTTGACGAGATCTCTAGTCTTTCCCTATTTTTTCCCTCTATTTCTTTGCACTGATCACTGAGGAAGGCTTTCTTATCTCTCCTTGCTATTCTTTGGAACTCCACATTCAAATGGGTATATCTTTCCTTTTGTCCTTTGCTTTTCACTTCTCTTCTTTTCTCAGCTATTTGTAAGGCCTCCTCAGACAACCATTTTGCTTTGTTGCATTTCTTTTTCTTGGGCATGATTTTGATCCCTGTCTCCTGTACAATGTCATGAACCTCCATCCATAGTTCTTCAGGCACTCTGTCTATCAGATCTAATCCCTTGAATCTATTTCTCACTTCCACTGTATAATCTTAAGAGATTTGATTTAGGTCATACCTGAATGGAAACAACCTAAGTGTCCATCAGTAGATGAATGGATAAAGAAAATGTGAGTTATATAAATATTTATGTATAGATAATTCAGTCATAAAAAGAAAATCCTGCCATTTGAAGGCAACATGGATGAACCTTAAGGGCATTATGCTAAGTGAAATAATTTAAACACAGGAGGACGAATTTTATATGATCTCATTTACATGTGAAATCTATGAAAAAAAAACCAAGCTCATAAAAACAGAGATCAGATTTGTGGAGGCCAGAGATGGAGGTGGGGACAGGATTGGGAAGTGGGGGAAATTGGTAAAAATGGTCAAAAGGTACAAAAATTCCAGTTATAAGATTAATAAGTTCCAGGGGATATAATGGACAACATGATGACTATAATTAACAGCACTGTATTGTGTACTTGAAAGTTGCTAAGAGAGTAGATCTTAAAAGTTCTCACCACAAGGAAAAAGATTTTTGGAACTATGTGAGGTGGTAGATTCTAACTAAACTTCTCGTGGTGGTTATTTCACAATACATGTTATGCTGTACACTATAAGCAAATACAAGTTTGTACGTTAATTATATCTCAATAAAACTGGATAACAAAACACTATACCAACAACAACAAAAGAGTTAGCCAGTCCCCGATGTCAGTGGTGCTAAATTTTTTTTTTCCAGTGGTGCTAAATTTGAGAAATTCTAATGTTGAGGAAAAGACCCAGAATGAAATACATCAGTGGCTATGGAGATTCTGACATTAACTATAACATGGATGAACCTTGAAGACATTATGCCAGACGAAAAAAGCCAGTCACGAAAAAGACAAATACTATATGGTTACACTTACTTGAAGTATCTAGAATAGTCAAATTCATATAGACAGAAAGTAGAATTATAGTTGCCAAAGGCTGTAGGGGAGGGGAGGAGGGAGGAGGGGAGACTGGGGAAATATTTAATGCATATGGAGTTTCAGTTTTGGAAGATTAAAAAAAGAGTTCTGCAGATGGGTGGTGGTGATAATTGCACAGTAATGTGAATATACTTAATGCCACTGAATTGTACAAATATTGTAAAACATTTTTAAACTTTAAAATTTTTGAATGTTATTGGCATATAGTTGATTTACATCGTTGTGTTAATTCAAGTATATAGCAAAGTGATTCAGTTGTACATATATATTTATTCTTTTTAAGATTCTTTTTTCGATTCATAGATTTTAAAAATTATTTTGGCTGAGCTGAGCAGCATGTGGGATCTTAGTTCCCTGACCAGAGATGAAACCTGTGCCCCCTGTATTGGGAGCACAGAGTCTTAACTATTGGACTACCAGGGAAGTCCCAAAATGTCTTTTTAAAATGAGCAAAAAAATAAATAAATAAATAAATAAAATAAAATGAGCAAAATATCTGAATAGACATTTATCCAAAGAAGATATACAGATGACCAACAAACACATGAAAAGACAATGTGATTAGTCATTATGGAAATACAAATCAAAGCCACAGTGAGATGATGGCATTTCATACCCAGTAGACTGACTAAAATAAAAAACACAGACTTGCAGTTAAAAGGTAAATAAGTACCATGGATGTAATGTACAATGTGATTAATATAATTAACACTGCTATATGCTTTTGCTTTGTTTTTTAAATTTTTTACTATTAATAATGTTATGTCTTTATTTATGGGCTGTGCTGAGTCTTTGTTGCTGCCGTGGGTTTTCTTTAGTTGCAGGCTTTCTCTTGTTGTAGCAGTGGGGGCTTGTCTCTAGTTGTGGTGCGACAGTTTCTCATTGCAGTGGCTTCTCTTGTTGTGGAGCACCAACTCTAGGGCACACAGCTCAATATTTGTGGTTGGTGGGCTCAGTAGTTACAGCGTACAGGCTTAGTTGCTCCAAAGCATGTGGAATCTTCCCAGACCAGGGATTCAACCAATGTACATTGCTTTGCAAAGCAAAGTCTTAACTACTGGACCACCAGGGATGCCCCTGCTGTATGTTATATATGAAAGTTGTTTAGAGAGTAAATGCTAAACAAGTTCTCACTACAAGGAAATGTATATTTTTTCTATTTCTTTAATTTTTAATCTGAGATGATGGAACTTCACCAAACTTACTATGGTAAGTTTATTCCATAGTGTATGTAAGTGAAATCATTATGCTGTTCACCTAAGAACTAAAGAGCCTCTTGAGGAAAGTGAAAGAGGAGAGTGAAAAAGCTGGCTTAAAACTCAACATTCAAAAAACTTAGATCATGTTATACAGTCTCATCACTTCATGGCAAATAGATGGGGAAACAATGGAGACAGTGAGAGACATTAATTTCTTGGGCTCCAAAATCACTGCAGATGGTGACTGTGGCCATGAAATCAGAAGACGCTTGCTCCTTGGAAGAAAAGCTATGACCAACCTAGAGAACATATTAAAAATCAGAGACATTACTTTGCCGACATAGGTCCCTCCAGTCAAAGCTAAGGTTTTTCCAATAGTCCTGTGAGAGTTGGACCATAAAGAAAGCTGAGCACTGAAGATTTGATACTTTTGAACTGTGGTGTTGAAGAAGACTCTTGAGAGTCCCTTGGACTGCAAGGAGATCCAACCAGTCCATCCTAAAGGAAATCAGTCCCGAATATTAATTGGAAGGACTGATGCTGAAGCTGAAACTCCAATACTTTGGCCACCCTTATGCAAGAACTGGAAAAGACCCTGATGCTGGGAAAGATGGAAGGCAGGAGGAGAAGGGGACAACAGAGGATGTGATGGTTGGATGGCAGCACCGACTCGAAGGACATGAGTTTGAACAAGCTCTGGGAGTTGGTGAAGGACAGGGAAGCCTGGCATGCTGCAGTCCATGGGGTCGCAAAGAGTCGGACATGACTGAGCAACTGAACTGAATTGTTCACCTTAAACGTATACAGTGCTACAGGCCGGTTATATCTCAAATAGACAAAAAACAAATGACAGCAAGGATGTGGAGACAGTGGTACTCTCATACCGTGTTGCTGGGATTGTAAAATTGTGCAGCTACTTTGGAAAAAAGTCTGACAGTTCCTCACAAAGTCTAACATATAGCTACCATGTAACCTAGCAGTTCCACCCCTCAGTATATACAGAAGTGATCTGAAAATAAAGCACACAACTTGTATACAAAGATTTTACAACAGCATTATTCCTAATAGGCAAAAAAGTGGAAGTAACCTAGATGTCGATTAGCTGATGGATGGATAATCAAAATGTGATATATGCCACAGTGGATTATTATTTGGCCATAAACAAGAATGAAATACTGACATTTGTTATAATATGGATGAGTATTGAAAACATTATGCCTAGTGAAAGAAGCCGGTCAGAAAAGAACATATTTTGTATGGTTCCATTATGTGAAATTTCTGGTATAGACAAATATTAGAATCATAAAAGCAGACTAGTGGTTGCCAGGGCCTGGGTGGAGAGGGAAATGGTGAGTGACTGTTAATAGGTAAAAGTTTTGTTTTGAGGGTGATGGATAGGTCCTAATATTAGTGAGGATTATTTTACAATTTAGTAATATGCTAAAGAAAACACTGAAATATACACTTTAAATGGATGAATTTTGTGGGATATTCACTAGATCTCAATAATGGCTGTTATAAAGCAGTGATAGACAATACTGTTTTTAGAAAATTAGGAAAAAAGTTACAATTCAGAATCCAGAACTGGTATCATTGCATTCCCAACAGAAAGTTGGAAGACATTTAACATAGACTACAACATTGCTACAGTAAATTAGCCATTGACAATTTGGGTCCAAATTCTAACACAGATCGTAGAGTGGAAAAAACAAAATGAGCAGATTTCCCTCAGATTCAGAAAAATGTTTATGTGTAGCTGGCAACAAAAATCAGTGTCAGCAATGCAAGCAGACAATTGGAGACAGAAAAATTATAATGCATGATAACTTGAAAGATGGTGAAAGATGTATCAACATAATAAACCTTGTCAATGGATTAAGACTGGTGTTCACACTCAACTAATATTAATACTAGTGTTTGGGTTTTTCTTTTTAGTTGTTTCTGTTCTCCCACCACTGAAATAATTGTAACTCATTTGCCTCAGAGGGCTTCCTAAAGATGTGGCCTTCAGCCCCTCATTTTACAGACAAGGAAACCCAAGGGCACTTATTTCCTTACACTAAGCTGGAACAAAAACCCAGCTCTTCTCATTTCCAGGTCAGCCTCTATACTGACCTGCCTCTGTTTTGTTGAACATCTTTCTAAAACCTATTAATACATTTCTTAATTAAAAAAAAAAGCATGAGAAGATTTCCTTGGTGGTCCAGTGGTTAAGACTCCATGTAGGGAGTATAAGTTCAGTCCCTGGTAGGGGAACTAAGATTCCCACATGCCAGGCGGCATGGCCAAAAAGAGGGAAAAAAACTTGGGAAACAATCACTAAAGTTACATTTTAATGTTTGAGAAATAGTAGAGTGAGGTAGTCAAAATCCACTGGCCTCAGGATGAAACAGACCTGGGTTGTCTCCAGGCTTTGGCCATGACTAGCTGTGTGCCCTCAGAAAGCTTTCTTCAAGTCTCTGAGGTTCTGTTTTTGCATTTTTTTAAATGCAGTAATAATAAAACTTACTTAATGGGGTGGTTGTGAGGATAAAATGAGTAAATACATGTACAATGCCACGAATATGACACTGGCACAATAAAATAGAACCATGACGAACATATTGTGGGGCTGTTTGGAGCCAGGCTATGTCTCTTTGTCCACCAGGGGGCTATTCAGAGGACCCTGAGGATGGGATGAGAGTCAGTAGTCTACAAAACCAACTTTTCTTTTTTTTTTTTTTTTTCAACTTCTTTTTTTTTTAATTAGTTGGAGGCTAATTACTTCACAACATTTCAGTGGGTTTTGTCATACCAACTTTTCTTTTTTTTAAAAAATTAATTAATTTATTTTAATTGGAGGCTAATTACTTTACAATATTGTGGAGGGTTTTGCCATACATTAACATGAATCAGCCATGGAAAAGCGAGTTTTCAACTCCCCCCCCTCAAAGCTCCCTGGCGCACTGAGACTGCCAGCCTCCCTCCCCCCGCACCGGCTGTTCTGCTTCCAAGCTCCCACTGCTGGAACAACCATTTTCCACTCCTACACAGCCTATTTTAATAAAAAGAACCAAAACATTGCTCTTTCAAATGTTTCTCTCTCACCTTCCCTTTCCTCGTGTCCTTACCCACTTCCCTTCCCTCCACCAATGTGCACTCCTCTGGGTCCTAGACACTCCCGGTACAAGAGGACTGGGGCTGCCAGAGCCTCAGGCTTTTCTCCATGAAAAGATTTAGAGAAGTGATTTTCAGTCTTGAACTTGACATTTCACCCTTGTCCCTTTACCTCCAACAGTAAGGCCGGAGACATTGACAGTCAACCTCTCTCTCTCAGTCAATCTCCCCTCCCTTTCTCTTCTAGGTCAGTATAGCTGCTGACCTGGAAGTGAGAAGCCCTGAGTTGCTATGCCAGCTTAATGTAAAGTAAGTGTCCAATCCCTTTTGGGCTTTGGTTTCCTTGTCTGTAAAATGAGGGTTTAGAGACAATCTCTAGGGACTTCTCTAGTGGTCCAGTGGCTAAGACTCTGCACTTCCAGTGCAGGGGCCCACGTTCCATTCCTGGTGGGGAAACTGGATCCCACATGCCCAAACTAAGAGGTTGTGTGCCACAACTAAATAGCCTGTGTGCTGTGTGCCTTATGCCGCAATTAAGACCCAGCATGGCCAAATAAACAAATAGAAAGAAACAATCTCTAGGAAGACCTCTTCCTCTATAAGGCAAACAAGTTCCACATGTATGTGATATTTGCTCATTAAAGAAGATGACAAGTAGAAGCCAAGTATTTGAAATAATAAATACCTGCCCTTTCTAAATATTCTTCTTTAAAAAAAAAAAAAAACAAAATATTACATGGGAAAACACCTTCTTAAAGAAGTTTTGCAGTTCGCTGGGTGGGGATTCCCAAGCCAAGATTTCTTAACAAAAAAAGTATAGATACATCTATATGTCTAACTGAATCACTTTGTTGTACACCTGAAATTAACACAACATTGTTAGTCAACTATACTCCAATGTAAAATAAAAAGTTAAATAAATACATGCTAAAAAAAAGTTCTCAACAGGAAAATAGTGCAGCCATAGTAGAGAATTACCAGTTGGAAAAGAAGGGGAAACCAAAGTGACCTTTGGCACTGCTTTCTGGGGTTACTGGAACCCAGCAAACCTGGTGGAAATAATCACTGACATCTATAGGTATGGAACCCATAAACTGCTAATATAGAGCATGCCTGCCCTTCAAATTTGTTATGACAGTCACTATTTCATTTTAATAGAGGGTGATGTGACAATGTGGGACCAGTGGACCATAGTGTCACTTGGTCCCCAGCAGGCCTTAATGAGATTTATTGTATTCAGGCAATACCTGTGCTGGGGAAGGAATAGAAAGAAATGGAATGGAAGCAAAATGCTAATATCAGGTGAGTTCCTCCTTGGCATTTTGTATGTTCTTGATACAAATTACTCCAGTAATTTATTCATAGAAACCAGGTAAAGAGTCACAATAATGACAAACGCCGAAGAAAAGAGGGACAATGGGCAGTGCACACTGGTCCCCAAGCAGGACCAGCATATCCTTACCTGACTTCCAAGAGTCTTTGAAGGATTGGATGGTTTTCTCCTCAAAGACTTTCCAAATCAGAGGTGTTCTTTTTCTCTCTGTCTCCTCTGTCTCCCTGTCTTCCTTCAGGGCTACACTGCTGCCTGAGCCTGAATTTCCAGCGGGTCCTCACCTTGTAGGCAGTCATACGATGTTATCCAAGCTGACTTATTCCTCCTCCCTTTAGGAGAGGGAAGTCACTTGGGGCAGGGAGTGGGCTCAGAGAGATTTTACTTATAGTTTATCGCAGCTGTCCATGTGGCTCCAGTTGACTGCTGGAAACGTTGAGTTTTCAGTGTGTGACACCCTGCAAAACAGCAGAGGGCTGGCTTCTGAGAGTCGTTTGCCATTCTCGGTGGGTTTTGGAAGCCTGCAGAGAAAATACCAAGATATGAGGCCAAATTCATGACTCGGAATATTTAAGAATCTGAAGCAGCAGCAGCAACATAGCCGGAGTACCAGTTCTGTCTGAAATTTGTCTCTGACAGCAACTGGATAGAAATACTGTGAACAACATCCTGGCTGGCAGGCAGTCTAGAAATGCATGTAAAATATGCCAATGGTTTCTAAAGCAGATTTGGATTTCTTGTTCTCCACAGCATACAGAGCAATGCCTAAATGAGAATTTCCATTCAGCACAAGGCCCCTATAATGGACTTTTATTAAAATGTCTTGTTTTTTGTGGCTCTTTCCATTCCCAGTGTCCGGCCCACAGAAATGGAATCAATCAAAAGTACTAATGGTTGTATAACTGCCAGGTGACCTCTTGCTTGGTATTTTGTATGTTGTTGATTTGATGAGTGACTGTTCCCCTCCTAGTGTTTGTTAACAGAGAAACCGTTCAGAGAACCTCTGCATGTGAATTGAGGCTGTAATTATCTCTGGCTATCTCTGCAGTTTTCCCCGGTGGTTTGTTGGGTTTACTAGAGTCATGCTATAACCGTTGGTGGGAATATAAAATGCTGCAGCTACTATGGAAGAGTAGGATGTTTCCTCAAAAAATTAGAATTTCCATATGATCCCACTCTAATGGCAGAAAGTGAAGAGGAACTAAAGAGACTCTTGATGAGGGTGAAAGAGGAGACAGAAAAAGTTGGCTTAAAACCCAACATTAAAAAAACTAAGATGTTAGCATCCAGTCCCATTATTTCTTGGAAAAATAGAAGGGGAAAAAGTGGAAGCAATGACAGATTCTATTTTCTTGGGCTCCAAAAACACTGCAGACAATGACGACAGCCATGAAATTGAAAGATGCTTGCTCTTTGGAAGGAAGGCTATGACAAACCTAGACAGAACATTAAAAAACAAGCATCACTTTGCCAACAAAGGTCTGGATAGTCAAAGCTATGGTTCTTCAAACAGTCATGTATGGATGTAAGAGTTGGACCATAAAGAAGACTGAGCACCAAAGAGCTGATGTTTGAACTGTGGTGTTGGAGAAGACTCTTGAGAGTCTCTTGGACAGCAAGGAGATCAAACCAGTCAATCCTAAAGGAAATCAACCCCGAATATTCACTGGAAGGACTGATGCTGAAGTTGAAGCTCTGATACTTTGGCCACCTGTTGTGACAGCCAACTCATTGGAAAAGACCCTTATGCTGGGAAAGATTGGAGGCAAAAGGAGAAAGGGGCAGCAGAGGATTAGATGCATCACCAACTCAATGGACTTGAATTTGAGCAAACTCCGGGAGATACTGAAGGACCGGTGAGCCTGGTGTGCTGCAGTCCATGAGGTCGCAAAGCGTCAGACATGACTGAAAAAGAACAACAACAACATCTGATCCAGCAATGCCACTTCTGGGTATACATCCCAAAGGAAGTAGGATTTCAAAGAGATATTTGCACACCAATATTCATTGCAGTATTATCCACAATAGCCAAGAGGTAAAGCAATTCAAATGTCCCCCAGTGGATGAATGGATAAACAAAATGTGGTATTTGCATAAAATGAAACATTAGCCTTAAAAAGGAGGAAATCTTGTCACACATTACAATATAAACTTAAGGACAATGTGCTAAGTGAAATAAGCCAGTCACAAAAAAAAAAAAAAAAGATGCAAATATTGTACCATTCCATCTGTATGAGGTATATAAAATAGTCAAGCTCTTAGAGATAGTTTGCAGAATGGTGGTTTCCAGGGGCTGGAGGAAAGGGGAAACGGGAAGCTGGGTAGTGGGTATTGATTTTCAGTTTTGCAAGATGAAAAATTCCAGAGATGTGTTGTACAGCATCGTGAATATATTTAACACTACCCAATTGTATGCTTCAAATGGTTAAGATGGTAAATTTTCTGTTACACGGTTATTACTACAATTACAATTTTTAAAACTATGAAAAATAAAAATAGAGCCTCACTATGAAGTTTGTTTTTATGTGAGTTGTAGTGCCCATTTTATTTTGAAAGCTCCCACAGTGTATTAGCAGGAACCGCAGAATATGGCTCTTCCCAATGTGTCTGATCCTGTGGATGGTGGGGGTAGCCCCTTAAGGAGTTTACACTCTGTCCCTGGGTCAGGTGTGGCCGGACTGACAACTCCTCCATGTGCATTCTGAAGGCCTGGCTTTCAGAAAATTCAGGCAAGAGATGTGCAAAGAAATACTCCAAATCTGACCAAACTGTTCTGATTTCCAACAGTGACACAGGACACCATGAATGTTGTTGTTTAGTCAGTAAGTTGTGGCCAACTCTTCATGACCCCATGGACTGTAGCCCACCAGGTTCCTCTATCCATGGGATTTCCCAGGCAAGAACACTAGAGTGGGTAGCTATTTCCTTCTCCTGGGGATCTGCCCAACCCAGGGATTGAACCTGCATCTCCTCCATTGACAGGCAGATTCTTTACCACTGAGGCACCAGGGAAGCCCGACACCATGAATAGCATCAGGGATTACAAAACTGGGGTTTCGTTTCACTCTTCTCTGCTAATGTGCACTGAAGCAGTTCTGCATATCACTCTACACACCTTTTGGCTCTTTGTTTTGTTCTAGAGGTTTGTTATGTTCCTGCTTTTCAATTATTTGCCTGAAAGTGGTTTGGACCCACATCTCGGGGAAAATGTGGTTAAGAAAAATAATTGTTAGGGTCTTCCATGGTTGCACAGTGGTTAGGGCTCTGAGCTTCCTCTTTAGAGGCCATGAGTTTAATCCCTGGTCTGGAAACTAAGATCCTACAAGCCACATAGCACGACCAAAACAAACAAACAAAAAATGTTAAGTGCAAATAAAGTCTTCGTGTTTTTTCTCACCATGATATTAGTTCCTTAAAATGATTGGAAATAATTATATTCCTTTACTCCAATGTATCTTGCCCCTCAATTTAGGACACCACAAATAGCTTCTCTGTGCGCCCTCAACTTTCCTTCAATGTTTCCCCCTTCTCCTTTAAAAATTTTTCTCTTTTCTTTTTCTCTCCCCATTTAATTTTCCTTCCTCCATTTTTCTTGTTTATTTTGGTTTATCTCCTTTCATTCTTTCTCTTTCTTTTCCCCCTCATCTCTCCTTTTCTCTCCTTTCTCTTTCCCTCTATCATCTCCACTGAGCTTGCATCCTCTCCCTTCCCCACTTTCTTTTCCCCTTTTCCTTTAGCAGTCTTATCCTCTTTCCTTTTCTCTCCCTTAAACTTAGGAAGCTTAAAGGAACCTTGGAAAGGAAGGAAATTACCACTGAACTAACACCCCTGTATCCTCTGAAGGAAGATAGACTGCCCAGGTGTTGTGCTTCCTTCTTAGAGGCAGGCATAATTTGTCCTTTACTTTTGAGAATATACCCTGGTCTGCCACAATCCACTAGACATCTAAAAACTTTGCTGAAGTGGCATGTTCTCTGAGTCTTCATTGGGTTTTTCTCTTATGCTCTGTATAAGGTATCTTACCAAGGCTCACAATGCACTTGCTACTTCTTCCTTATCAGGTTCAATTAATATGATGTCATTATTACTGCAAACCAATATGATGTTCTAAGAAATGTCCACATCCCTTTGGACCCTATTAAGACAGAGGACTAGAAACTAATAGCCTTGGGGCGAAATCATAAACGCATTCTATTGTCCTGTAAGTTTCATTTAAACATGATCTGTGTCTGGTAATCTTTCCTTATAGGATGGAAAAAAAAACATATTGTCCAGATTTCAGTAACCACACACCATGAACATGATAGTATTAGTTGCTCAGTTGTGTCTGACTCTCTGTGACCCCATGGACTATAGCCCATCAAGCTCCTCTGTCCATGAGATTCTCCAGGCAAAAATACTGGAGTGGATTTCCATTCCCTTCTCCAGAGGATCTTCCCCACCAAGGGATCGAACTCAGGCCTCCTGCACTGCAGGCAGATTCTTTACCGTCTGAGCCACCAAGGAAGTCCATGAATATGCAGCTGTGTTAAGTTATTCCAGAAAAGATACTATGGGGACTTCCCTGGAGGTCCAGTGGTTAAGACCCTGTGCTCCCAATGAAGGGGGCACAGGTTCGATCCCTGGTAGGAGAACTAAGACCCTGCACAGCATGGCAAAAAGAAAAAGAAAAGATACTATGTCTGGCACAGCACAGCAAGTATTACTTGATTGGGTGTGCAGGAGTCTACTGTCATTCTTAAGGACTTGTCTAGTTTTTGTGGTGTCCAGTCTGTTGAATTAAATAGGGATTTGATGGAACAGCCCCTCCTACATCATTTAGGTGTCTAGGGGTGGCACTGATCTCTGCCATTCATCCTGAGAATTTTAATTTACCCTACTTCTGGGTATTTGAAGGCAGTTTCAGTAACGCATGCTGTCTTATAAGACAGAAGTCTCTTGATTCTGCAAGCAAGAGGCAGGCACTAGATTTTCACAGGGAAGAGTGGGCTATTTTGCAAGCCTAGAGGGTTCAGAAGAATCTGAGGAGCCAAGATTTTTGCAGGCATGATCCCAGATTCACAGTCCAAGTTTTAGGGTCCCACTCGTCATTCATAGCCCCAACCTTAGCACCCCAAACCTGTTGGGAATGAGATTCAACCTTCTCTGGAGGTCTACTACTCTTTTTTTTTTAACTTTTTGGTCTGGAGACACGTGGGATCTTAGTTCCCCGACCAGGGATGGAACCAGTGTCCCCTGCAGTGTAATTATGAAGTCTATAGCCCCTGGACAGTCAGGGAAGTCCCTGCTACTTTTATAATTACATTTGGGGCCTCGTATTTAGCTGCTTTTCACATGGGGAGAAGCTTAATGTGAGTTGATTTAACTATAGCATCTTTTCCCCTAGAACCAAGATTGAGAATAGCATGAAAATGTTGAATTGAAGATTGATAGAAGGGATTCTCAGAGCAAGGGTGGGGATAAGGAAAGAGGAGGCAATAGAGATGACAGTGGACAGAAAGTCTACAGAAGAAAAACCTGACAAGCTTAGCAACTTTTTGTCCTGTTGCAGTGTTAGACTCCATTTGCAGCTGTGTGCTAATGAGTGAGGCTGTCACAAAGCTCCAGCCTTGATGGGTAAAGAAACACCAATCTGCAGCCCTGTCAGGGGCCCTGTGGGAGATGAAGCTTTGTTTACTGAACAATCTAGGACAAGGGGACTCATACCTTCACTACTAGAATTCTTGGCCTAAGATCTGAGCAAGTTGTGAGGACAGTAACTTATCCCTGACTCTAGAGCCATAACGAGTCATTTACCTTGGGTTGCATTTTTTTTTCATTTTTGTAAATGAACAATTGTTCTAGAACTCTGAAGAAAGCAAGTCTGAGCCATATTATGGACAAGTGAGTACCTTGAAATGCCCTGTTGAAATTGCACATCAGGAAACAGCCAAGGTGATATGTCTCTCACTAGATTACAGAAAGGACTGGGAGACCAGCATGAAGTGATCAAGTGGCCTTACTGTCCATATACAGGACAGCCCTGGTAGCTCAGCTGGTAAAGGATTTGCCTGCAATGCAGGAGACCCCAGTTCAATTCCTGGGTCAGGAAGATCCCCTGGAGAAGGGATGGGCTACCCACTCCAGTATTCTTGGACTTCCCTGGTGACACAGATGGTAAAGAATTGGCCTGTGATGTGGGAGTCCTGGGCTCAGTCCCTGGGTTGGGAAGATCCCCTGAAGGAGGGCATGGTAACCCACTCAAGTATTCTTGCCTGGAGAATCCCCATGGACAGAGGAGACTGGCACACTACAGTCCATGGGGTCGCAGAGTCAGACAGGACTAAACGACTAGGCACAGCATATGCAGGGAGCAGAAAGGTTATGTTTATGTCATGGTTTATTGTCGTCATTGTTGTGCCAATCAAGAAGAGCATATGCACCCACTTAACCGTTTATGATGTCCATCCTACCAGCTCCAGTTATTTTTCAGCATTCTCCCAGACTACTACAACAGTTTCCTAACTGATCTACCTGTCATCAGTCTCATCCCCTTTGAATCTTTCCTTGAAACTGCCCCAGATAAATGTTTCTATATCACAAACTTGCCAACACCACTCCCATCCTTAAATCCTGATTGCCTATAGGATGAAGTTTCTTGACATGTCTTATCAGGATCACCACGTTTTGACCCCTCCCTAAGAAAGCCTTCCTCAGCGACCAATGCAAAGAAATAGAGGAAAACGACAGAATGGGAAAGACTAGAGATCTCTTCAAGAAAATTAGAGATACCAAGGGAACATTTCATGCAAAGATGGGCTCAATAAAGGACAGAAATGGTAGGGACCTAACAGAAGCAGAAGATATGAAGAAGAGGTGGCAAGAATACACAGAACTGTACAAAAAAGATCTTCACAACCCAGATAATCACGATGGTGTGATTGCTCACCTAGAGCCAGACATCCT
>NC_057419.1:117485549-117541359 GCF_019320065.1 Cervus canadensis
TGAGCAACTGAACTGAACTGAATAGCTCACATATTTATTGAGCACATACTATGTGACAGTAGTGTACTAAATGCTTTATGAGCATCATTTAATTTTAGACTTCACTTGGTTTCAATTTCAAGCCTTAAGAAGTATGATTATACTGTAATTTTACAGATGGGAAGACTGAGCCATAGAATCCTTAACCTCCTTGTCCAATGTCACAAGACCTTGGTAGAGTTGGAAATTGAAGCCAGATCTTCCTTATGCCAAAGCTCACAGCCACAACCCACACATCTATATTTCCTGGTGCTTCACTTCCTGCTATATCTGCCCCCTCTTCACTCTTGGAGAAGGAAATAACAACCCACTCCTGTATTCTTGCCTGGAGAATTCTATGGACAGAGAAGCCTGGTGGCCTAAAGTCCATGGGGTTGGACACAACTGAGTGACTAACACTTTCACAACACCAAACTGCCTTGTTTTTTCTTATACCCTAATGCCTTGTGTCCCTGCCCACACTGTCAAATAGGTAGCTTTTTGTCTTCCCACTGGATTGTAAAATTCTTTCAATCAGAAGCCATTGTCTTATGCACCTTCAGATTTATATTAGTTATTTGTTGTCACATAACAACATTACCACAAGCATAGCAGATTAAAGGAACACACACATGTATTATTGCAAAGTTTCTGTGGACCAGGATTCTAGGTACAGCTGAGCTGGATCTTCTGGTTGAAGTCTCATAGGACTGGAATCAAATTGTCAGCTGGAATTTCTGTTTTACCTTAGGTGGGACTGGGAAAGGATTTGCTTCCAAGCTCATATGGTGGTTGAGAGAATTCAGACCTTTGTAGGCTGCCAGACTAAGCGTCTCAGTTTGTTGGTTTTTTTGGTTTTGTTTTGTTCTGTTTTCAAGGTCACCAATATTTTAATATGATTATTTTAAAGAATCTCAATTAATGCCAAAAATTCATGGTGAACAAAATAAGAAAATTTTCAATAAAAACAAGATCTCAGAGTACTATGCCAAGCCATATTGGAGACTAAGGCAAAAGGAAAAATGTGCACCCCAATATTCATGTTTTCATGTCTGTTTAGTGTTTAATTACAATGAAGGGTATGGAAGAATACCTGCTACACATATGATTTTTCCAGAACATCAGAGTAGTTAAGAAATTATTTACAAAATGAAAAGTATTATTTTAACTTTAAATATTTTATTTATGCCAATCCCAGAATTTGTTATCATTTTACTTTCCTGGACTGAACGGAAGCAAACTCATTGATAATATTTTCATTAAAGCCACTAACCAGTTTTAAAATTCATAAAACCACATGTATATTTATATACAATATGTAATACAGATTTTTCCTTTTGAGTCATGCTCTAGTATGGCTCAGCACTGCACTGGCTGGGTTAATAACCTAAAAAACCAGCCTCAAACATCATAAGGGCTCTGTAAATGGGAGTAGAACATTCAATAATATATACACTTTCAGCTCTCGTTCCCTGCTCCTTTGACTTGTAGCTTCTCTTTTCGGTTTGTTGTAGGTTGTCAGCCAGGAGATGATCCTCAGGTCCTTCTGCATAAGGCAGCCCAGAAGATGGCAGGTTTCTTCTTCAGAGTCAGCAGCGGGAAGCATCTCTTTTAGCAAGGCAGGCATTAGGATCTTGATTACTGATAATCAGTAATCAAGTATCCATAATCACACATTCTGTCGCCTTTGCTGTATCCTATTAGCTAGAAGCAGGCACAGGCCCTGCCAACACTTGAGAGGAGGGAGTCACACAATGGTGTGAACACCAGGAGCTGGAGTTCATGGTAACCACAGTATCTCACCATCTAGATTTAGAGCTGCCATATCACACAATTTCCTGGAGTTTTGCATTATGACAATCCTTTATTAAGTACTCAGTAAATATTCACCGTCTGAAAGCACAAATAAGTCAAAATTAGACAGTTTCTGGTACAGAATTAATTGGATGTAACATTATAGAAAGAGTTTCAACATGGGAATCCAGAGTGTCATCAATCTGGGTCTCAGTTTCTTCATCTGTTATATGGGTGACTTTTTCACTCTCCTCTTTCATTACTGATTTTTCCAGTAGTCTTGTACAGATGTGAGAGCTGAAGCTGAGCATCGAAGAATTGATGCTTTTGAAATGTGGTCCTGGAGAAGACTCTTGAGAGTTCCTTGGACTGCAAGGAGATCAAACCAATCAATCCTAAAGGAAATCAACCCTGAATGTTCATTGGAAGGACTGATGCTGAAGCTGAAGCTCCAATACTTTGGCCACCTAATGCAAAGAGCCGACTCATTGGAAAAGACCCTGAGAGGGCAGGAGAAGGGGACAACAGAGGATGAGATGGTTCGATGGCATCACCAACTCAATTGACATGAGATTGAGCAAACTCTGGGAGATAGTGGAGGACACAGGAGATAGTGAAGGACAGAGGAGCCTGGTGTGCTGCAGTCCACAAGGTCGGAAAGAATTGAATACAACCTAGCAATTGAACAGCAACAACAAAAATGTATGGCAAAACCCAGCTGATCTCTGAGGTCTTTTTCATCTTTAAAATTCCAAAATTCTAGAACATCTGTTTTTTCTCTCTTTATCTCTAATTTCTGCATGACATAATAATAGCTAATATAGAATTGACTTGTGCTAGGTATTGTTCTAAATGATTTTTGTTCCACACTCTCACAACACTTTGGGGTAGGTCCTTTTATTTTCCCCATTAAACAGATGAGGCAGCTAACATCAGAGAGTTAAGTAACATCAGTCTGGCCCTAGAATCTATGCAGTGACCCCTAAGCAGTACCATCTTTCTAAAAGACAGAGACAGATTGGAGAGTAAAGGAGAGGAAACTCATTTTCAGGGCTTGGCTGGTTGTATTTAAGATTTCCTTTTCTTTCAAGTTTCAAATCTGAGGTTTCAACACCACAAGTCTAGGGAAAGGAAGACTAGACAATTGCGGCAGCTCTTTCTTATACCTGGCATCTCCCCAGAGCATGAAAGGCGTATTGGTAGAGCCAAAGCTCAGCTCAGCCAGCCAGGAGCAGTGGGAGGGAGAAGACTGAAAAGCTCCAACAGGGAATTAGAAAACTCAATGCGGAATCCCTCCTCCCTCTCCTGCCCCAGGCAGTGACTGGCGGCACCGGATCCCTATGGCCATTCTTTATCTGCTTTGGCTGGACAATGCCCCATCCATGTTTGGAATTTCCAAGTAGAAAGACAAATAGGTAGGGGTCAGGCTGGTGTGGATGGTGGGAGGGAGCTGGGTAAGAAAGGCGATGAAGCAGAACATACCCAAGAGTGACAGTTCTTATTCATTAAATTATCAACTCCCTGACAGAACAGACTGAGTTGTAGTAAATCCTTCTTAGGCCTGAACTGGACTGGCTTAGTCCTGACACTTTGCTCTATAAGTCATTCTTTTATTTCTCTACCAGGTATAATCCTATATCAAAGAGCAAGGTGAATTCTGCCTTTTTATTACTTTCCTGTGAAGTGGTGGTTTCTCGTGCCGGGGAATATCTAGGGCTAAATCATGCATTGTGATCCCTCAACCCTTTCTATCTAAATTAAATAGAAAGTCAGAAGCATGGCAAGTTGCCTACTTTGTTCTACCCTTGGAGACTACATTTTAGCTTTTATGGAACAGAATCAACAATTTAATGGAGAGAAATAAAAATGTATGTCTTTAATGATCACCTTGGAGAAAATGAAAACTCTGTCAACCTCCTTGACCCAGCATGCAGACACAAAAGGGGATATGTGACGAAAGGTTCCTTTGCAAGACCCCCTGGGTATGGAGTGGGCTCTGGGACTCTGGGGCCCCACCGCCTTTGAGTTAGCAATTGTGCCTGGGCAAATAATTCCAGAGATGCAAGGTAACTTGCTGCAGTGCTTCCAATCATGCTGCCTGCTTTTTCTTCTCACATCAGAATAATTTGCAGAGATTTCAATTTAATGTTGTCATTCAGTTGCTAAGTCGTGGCTGACTCTTTGTGACCCCATGGACTGCAGCACACCAGGCTTCCTTGTCCTTCACTATCTCCCCGAGTTTGCTCAAACTCATTTGCTAAATTTAATGGGGGGAAATAAAATACAGTAGAAATTCCTTCTGTTTGGATAAGTTGTTAGGAGGTTTTAATGATAGAGAATTCAGAAAGTTCAACCTAGTCTAATAGTTAAGTAACATTATAAGGATGTGGACTCTCAAGCTAGACTGTCTGGGTTCAAGTCTGGAAGCTCCTGTTTGCTAGCTGTGCAACTGTTGGCAAGTCACTCAACCTCTCTGTTCTTCAGTTTTCTCATCTGTACTATGAAGATAACAATGGTATCTGTATTCACAGGGTTTTTATAAAGTTTAAGTGAGTGAAAATTTGTTGTGTTTAGAATTGTGCCTGGCAGATAGTGATCATTAAGTGGAAGAAAGTGAAGTCGCTCAGTCGTGTCCGACTCTTTGCGACCCCATGGACTGTAGCCTACCATGTTCCTCCATCCAAGGGATTTTCCAGGCAAGAATACTGGAGTGGGTTGCATTTCCTTCTCCAGGAGATCTTCCCGACCCAGGGATTGAACCCGGGTGTCCTACATTGTGGGCAGACGCTTTACCGTCTGAGCCACCAGTGATCTACACTGAAATGTAGGTATTGTTATTCCAATTATTGATATGGAAACTGAATCTCAGACAGGTTACAGGAGTATGTTTCAGATCATTTTCAAAATCAAATATACGCCCTCCCCCTTGGATGTGACCGGAGCTTGAGGCGTGCAGGGCCGGAGGAGACTCTGCAGACCTGGGACCCAGGGCAACTCAGAGGCTGTGACTAATAGCTCTTCAAGTCTGCAACAAAAAATGGCCTCCAATAAAACTATATTGCAAAAGATGGGAAAGAAACAAAATGGAAGAGTAAAATAGTTGAAGAGGCAGAACCTGAAGAATTTGTAGTAGAAAAAGTACTGGACCACCGTGTAGTGAATGGGAAGGTGGAGTATTTCCTGAAGTGGAAGGGATTTACAGATGCAGACAAGACTTCAGAACCTGAAGAAAATTTAGATTGTCCAGAGTTAATTGAAGTATTTCTTAATTGTCAAAAAGCTGGTAAAGAAAAAGATGAAACAAAAAGAAAATCTTTGTCTGACAGTGAATCTGATGATAGCAAATCAAAGAAGAAAAAAGATGCTGCTGATAAATCAAGAGGTTTTGCCAGAGGTCTTGATGCAGAAAAAATAATTGGTGCCACAGACAGCAGTGGGGAATTACTGTTTCTCATGAAACAGAAAGATTCCGATGAGGCGAACTTGGTGCTGCCAAAGAGGCAAACTTGAAGTGTCCTCAAATTGTAATTGCTTTTTATTAAGAGAGACTAACTTGGCATTCTTATCCAGAAGATGAGGCTCAGTAATTGTTTGCATCGTTTCTTATATATATTTATATATGTATATAAAATGTAGGTCTTGGTTTTTTTATTTATTAGTGTGAAGAAATAACTACATTCTAATGAAAATCAAGTTTGATATGTTCATTTTGAAATAGTATTGGGGAAGTTACATTGTTTTTTTTTTTTTTTTCATCTGTAGCACTGGTTAATTAGAACAAATAAAAGCTTTCTGTAGTTGCTTCCTTCAGCAGAAAAGAATTTGATACTAGGTTATATTATTTTCTTAGCGTTAGAGAACAACCTTTCTAAATGTTGGGGGAAATCTCCAAAGTCATTACTCAATCAGAATTTAGAATTTGCATTTAACTCGTATATGCCTAAGGCCCATTCTAAGTTTCTTGTATTTGTATAAAATACAAATGTAAATGGTTTGGGAGGGTTTCTTTTGTTGTGGTTTTTGTTTTGCTAGATATATTTAAACAACAGCCTTTCATAACTGTGGATAAGCCCCTATTTCTGGAATTCCATCATGTTGAGCAATATAAGAAATCCCTTCAACTTAAATTGAATACTTAAGTCTTAAACTTTCAAATTAAATAATTTTGTAATTAATTAGACAAATTAAGCAATTTAAATTGGGTAATTTTTTAAAGCATCCCTGGTGATGGACTGGGAGGCCTGGCGTGCTGCAATTCATGGGGTCGCAAAGAGTCGGACACGATTGAGCGATTGAACTGAACTGAACTGATCAGAATCTGGATATTTATCTGCATAAATGCAGTTTTATATGCAGAAACCCTGGAAGGAAAATTTTTATCGCTAATAACAACCTCCCCAACCAAATGAAAAAAATAGAAAAATTCTGGTATGTTTTAATCAGCAAAGCAAAACTTAGTTAAATGGACACTTAATGGTTCCTTTTGGTGAACCATTGTTTTACAAGAAATTAAAGTTTCTGTGCTATATTTAGGAAAGATTGTGATATACAAGATGTCTCAGATTTATTCATGGAAACCTAATCAGATAATTTTAAGATATTGGCAATTTGCGATCTACAGGAATAAATGAGTGAACAAACTTTTCTAATCTACGCTTGACCTGCATGTTTTTTCAGACTTCACCCCAACCTATTCCTTACATGAAGGCTCAATTTTCTCAGTATTTTGGGTTACTAGTTCAGCAGATGCCAAGAAAAACAATACCTTTGTAGTAATCAGAATGTTATTCAACTGTATGTTGTTTACTTTATTGTAAATACTGGTGAACAGTGGTCAATAAATAGTTTTATATTCCTTTTTAAAAATAATTGAATATGCTTCGTGCAAAAGTGAGGATCTCTAATAATTAGTGATGCTGAGAAGGAAGTCCAAAAGGGAAGGGATATAGATATATATTTGTATATATATATATATGATTCATTTTGCTGTGCAGTAGAAACTAACACAACATTGTAAAGCAACAATACTCAAGTGAAGACCTCTTCCATTACTCCCCAGTAGTTTTCTCTTTGTAGCCCCATGGGATTTTGCTCCCCACTTCCTTGGAGGATGTGGACCTTGAACAAACTTCTCCTGATACCAGCCTTTGCATCTTCCTTAGAGCAGTGACTGCAGGGGCCTCCAGCACTGTTAGGGGAAGCACACTGATTGAAACCGCCCACCCTGGCCAGGCACCGTAGTAACCATTCGCATGAGTTGTTTTATGACAGGAGATCCTGATAAGGAATACAGAACTAATAAGACCACCACCAACCGGAAGTGTTTGGGAAAGGTCCAAAGGAGACACTGCGTGTCCGTCCACTTCCCAGAATCCCTCTCGCTAGCATCCGTCTTGGCTGAGCGATGCGTGTGCCACCAAGAAAGACTCTGAATTAGAATGATTGGCCAAAGACCACCCGGAAACTAATCCCATCACCATAAAACCCGAGCCTGCGAGCCACGCGCAGAGCAGTTCTCCTGGGTTCCCTTACCCTCCTACTCTCCACCCGGGTGCCCTTTCCCAATAAAATCTCTTGTTTTGTCAGCACATGTGTCTCCTCAGACAATTCATTTCTGAGTGTTAGACAAGAGTCCAGTTTCGGGCCCTGGAAGGGGGTACCCCTTCCCGCAACAAATGGCGACTCTGGTGGGGACTCTTCTTCGCTGAGACTGACATCCTGACCACTCGGGGTACTCAGAGGCCAGCTTGCCTGCCAATGGACCAGACCCAGCAGCCGCAATTGGGACCCTTTTGTCCCTGGTCTCCTCCTGACGCAGACAACTGGCCAGAGTGCCCCGACCAGTAAGGAACAAGAGACTTTATTGACCTCTCTCCCCTTCCCTCTCTCTTTCCTCTCCTTAACCCTTCCTATCCTTCCCATTTTTCTAGTCCCCTGGTCTTGGATGCAGGAATCTGGTTGAAGGGCCTCAGCTTGAGCTGAGGATTGGAGACTGATCACCTCCTCTTGGCAGAGAACTCGAATTCTGGTTTTGATTTCTGATAGGGCCGTGTTCCAGTCCTCCCTTATCTGGAGGCCCAGGGAAAAGTCCCGTAACGCCTGGGTGGCGTAACACTCCTGCAGGTGGCAGGAGATGTCTGTAAGGCCCCACCTTTTGCCCCCGTCTCCTGCCTCCTCCCCCTTCTTCTTTCAACCTGGCTTCCTTTCCTTCCTTTGAAATCTTTGAAGACATCTGAAGTTCTGTGTCTCTATAGAAGGTTTTCTGAGAGACTGTATTCTTGTATTTAAGGGAGTGTCTGATGTGCCAGGTTTATATATGTGTGTTTTAACTCTGTGATCTGTGTTGTGATTTTTGATGGCCATTTTGCTTTGTCTGGCCACCATTTGGTTTAGACCTGCCACCATTTTGTTAGAACTTGATTTTCTTTCCCTGTGCCTTGAGACCAGGGCTCTCAGGAACACTTATCTAGACCATCTCTAACTCCTGAGACTGAGGGAAAAAGGGAAAAGGCCTTTAAAAATTTTATTTATTTCAACTTTTTTTATAAACTAGTAAATTTCATATTGTAATATCTAATTCATGACTAAACTTAGAAAATGAAGCTAGATCTTGCACTGTGTCTGTCTAAATATGTCTTGGTATGTCTTTGTCTCTGAGTAATATTTTCTAGGTTAATTTGTAAATGAGCTCTATTGAATTGGCTTAAAGAAAGGTAAGCACTTAAAAATCAAATAATTTTAAATTAAACAATAAATTCCAGGTTCATGTGAACTGGGAAATATTCAGTATTAAATACCTGATATTAATGTTTGTTTGTTGACCTATCTAATATAGACATGTCTTAGAGTAATTAACATCAAGTAGAATATTTTCACTGTACCTAGGTTTAATATAAGTTAAATATTATATCTGTTACAAGTTTATCAACAAGGAAATTACCTCGAGTGAAGAAACTTCTAAAAACAATGTAAATGAGATATGAGTTTGTATATAAACTCTATTAAGAATAATTATTCTTTAGGAATATCTGTCTAAAATAGTCTCTCAAGATTGGCGTAACTTAAATCTCTAAGGGTTGTGCTAAGTGTGCTAAGGGTTGGAAGTCTATTGAATAGTTAGGTCATTTCCAAATAAAATAAGATTTTGAAACATTTACTACTAAACACTAATATCCTTTTACAGAAAAACTAAAGAGATTTGGGGCTATAAATGAATAATGTTTGGTGCCATCCTAAAATGTTCTAAGAAAGCAAGGGTTTTAGAAATTATCACTGGTATTTATGCTCACCAATCTATAAAATGCTAATATAAAAGTTAGCTCTTGGTTGCTAAAGGAAAGTAGGAAGTGTGTTTTCAGTAAAAAAAAAAAGGGGGGGGTATGAAAAAGTACTAAAAAGAGTTATGCTGATCAGGATTTTCTAAAATTGGATTACAATTAGTTAGATAAATGGATTTTGTTAGGAATGACAGCCATAAGAAAACTGGTTAGAGCCAACTAGGTCCAAGATGGTGGAGCTGACTTTCACTAGACCTTGAACCTTGGTATTTACACCCATTGTGACATATCAACAAGCTAAATGATACACCCATCAGTTCAGTTCAGTTCAGTCGCTCAATACACCCATCAACATTGACTAAATCTGACCAAATGTTCTAAACGCTTTTAATTGATCTTTTCGATAAAACTTCCTAAATTGAATTCTTTTGAAGTTCCTTTGACCTCTAGCTAACTTTGGGGTGCTTCAGAGGGCCCCTGAAACATCCCAAAGAGAGAGATTAAACTGTGTTTATTTGGTTGGTTAAATTACATGAAAAAGATTATCAAATGAGTAATAAAGCCGCTCATGTTATAATGTATGGTAAAATTACTAATACAGATATCCTAGAAATTATATGGAGTTCTTAACATTTTGATATGTCCTGGTATTCTAATGAAAACCTGATGACATCACGAAAGTTAACAAAGGACTGAATGAACCAGCGAATATGCTTATAACTTTTATGGTTTCTATCTGAAAAATTACAGGTTTGAATCTTGCTTTTTCAGGGAGTAGGGAAAACCTTCCTCTCAAACTAATTATGAAAATAATTTGGTAAAATTATATGTTATAAACAAAACAATTATATTTTCTCTGTATCTGAATCCTCCAGAAATTTGAAACGCTTAGGTTTCCAGTAAGTTTATCAAATGAGCTACGAAGGTTATCTCATTAACAGGTACAAAAATCTCAAGGAATTTTTGAGACCTTAAAAAGGGAAGAATTCACCTAGATTTTTTAGGCAAAATCTGTAATAAGCCTTTGGTGTGTTTCCCAGCCCTGTTTTATTTTAAAATTTCAGTCTGAGATTCTATAAATGTTTCAGCAAAATAAAAAATCTATGATCAATTATGGTTATATAAATCATCAGACCAAAATTAGTGAGAACAGACCTATTTTGCAAACAAGCTAGCCTTAATTTGGTTATATTTGATAAAAATGAGGTAATTTTGGGGAGAAAAAGATGTTTCAATAAATGTTAAATCCAAGTTTGTTAATGGAGGTCTACCAATGGAGGTAGTAAGACTCATTTCTTGGATAGTTCTTTGCTGTTATGTGATATTAATGTAAAATTTAATTGAATTCTTAAAGAACACCTTAAGTTTGTTTCTGAAGCTTATCTCAGTAATCTATCTTTGGATAAAGATCAGATGCCTCATGACCTGCAACCAGGACTGGAAAAAGACATAATCTAAGGAATTGTCTCCAACCTGGATGGAAGGACTTTTTTATCAGGAGAAACTACACTACACCAGGATGAGAAGACAACGACATCAGAGGTAGACTGCTTGCCCAAGATGCTGGACCTGATTCGTATGATCATTTATAATGTTTTCTTGACTTCTGAGACCTTTGCATATAAATCAAATGCTTTTCTATCATAGGCCTGATCCTATGCTAGTTTTAGAAATCAATCCAGTTGTTGGGTTTGTGGCCAATTATCTGTGTCTAGTTCTGGGTTACCTTAGTAAATTTCTCTACTACAAGGCTCTAACTGGTTGGCCTTGAGAAAATTTACTTAAAAAAATAAAATTATAGTCATATTCAGGTCACTAGATGGGATCTCCTCACCGGGCCAATTAATAATGCCTGCTCTGGCTCTGGCCATAAATTTGAGCTTTTTTCTATTACTCGAGCTCAATCAGAGCAACAAGAAAAGTTTCAGCAAAGGAGGAAAAAATCTCCCACAATTGTGGGATGGATTTATATAGAAAACACTGGGCTATGGTAATTTAGGTTTAAAGTTTCCCCTGTGTTGGAAACAATTAAATCATACTAAGGATAATCAGTCTAGTAACACTAGACTTATAGACGGTGGTGCCAATATATAATTTCCCTGGAAGATGAAGATTCTACAGAGTAGACTAAGTCAGATGACCTGAGATATACTGGGCTACATCTAATGGAAGCTCTTAACTTAAGTCTTACTTGTGACTTTACTAATACTGCTGGCTATGTTATTTGTATTTCACCTGTTTTACAAAATTGCTGTTTCTTACACTGCCAAATGTGTGACTGAGGCCTCTGATAAAATAATATATAGTTCCATATGAGAATGATGATGGTAACAGTGTAACTCTAGATATGGGAAGAAGCAACAAGAAGGAATGTTTTCCTGGACCAAGAGGCTAGTGAGACAGATGGTCCAGAGAATTTTGGATACTGTTTTATGGCCTAGTCCAGTAACAGCACATTGAGTGGCCTGTCAACAAAATCTTTGCCAAACCTGAGAATGGACATTCTCAGCACCATGGGATAAAATGGTCATGAAATGCCCCCCTCAAAATCATGGTCAAGTTTATGAGCAAAAAGGGACTCTGCCAACTGAAGACTGACACTTGCCATCTACACCTACAAAGATTTAATCATGGCCACTGCAACTGCTGACTTTCAATGGCCTTGAAAGGAGTTCAGGGTGAAAATCAGGAATGAGGCACTCTGTGCTCTGAGAAAAACTGGCAGAACAGGCCTTCAGATAGTTAGATCTTTTCAGGAGAAGATTTTATGAGTCCCAATTTTTGCATCTTCTCATACCTAGAGAAACACTGACGTCATTAATGGTGACATCTGCTTTGGCTATTAAGGAAAATTTTACAATTGAAAGTCAAAATAGAGTAGCTATGGTTCAGACATCCTGGGAAATAACTAGGTGACATTATGGGTGTAATTTCAGATTAGACGTTGTATTGCTAAACACTTGAGTTTTCTGAGTCATGTCAGGCTTAGATGCCACCATTCTCAAAACGATATCTGCTGGAAGCTAGTAACTGCAACCTTACTTTTTATAAAACTAGGCAACTGGCTACCTGGCTACAAGTCTCCCCGAAGTGCCAGGTCCAGACTGGGTTTCAGGACTATCCTTCTAAAAAGAAATGAGATTTATTTTGTCTATTAAAATTCCAGTTATCCCTCCTCCAGCTACTAATTGGGTCTGTTACAACAAAATGGCAGACCAAGGGATTGAGATTTTAATTATACAAGGCTCAGATCTAGGACTTGGAACTCAGGAATACTTCCAATTCAGTGTCTATTCTCCAAGCTGAGGCAGTCCTATGCCCCATTTTGACAGGAAGTTATCACAGTCATAGCTGCCCTGTTCCCTAAATTAAAACTGAGTAGGACTCTGGGGCTCTGGAATACAGATCTGTTCTCCATTTCTTTTCTGTAGAAATAAGGCTTTAGCCTCCTTGACCTTCCGTGAGTTCCAAAGGGTGGATTCAAACAATTGCTAATCAGGGAAGGGAGTGGATATAGAAACAGAGGAGAAACAATCAAATGGTGGTATAGCCTTGAGACAGGGTCCTGGTTCCTACTCAAAGAAATATGCATAACAATGTCTTTGAGTTCTACAGAATTGGAGCCCCCACCCAGGTGGAAGATGGTAACTTCAGATTAAACACAAGATTCCTGGAGCACAGCTCTGTTGCTTCACCACCAACCAATCAAAAAAAAAAAAAAATGGTCACAAACCCTGCAGCCCTCACCCCAAATGTTGCCTCCTGTTTCTGGGGACCAGTGATGACCATCCTGTTAGGTCTCCTGTTTGGCCCCTGTCTATTTCATCCCTGAGAGGAGCCAACAGTTTCAAACTAAATTGCTGTTATTACAAGGGTGAAAGCTGGTTTCAGATGTGGAACACCCCAACTTAGATCAGGTAGAGAGAGACTTCTGCTCTGCTAGGCAGGCCTAGGCCCATGCATAGCAGGAAGAAGTTACAGAAGAAAGAGACCTCTGCCCCAATTCCCAAGAAGCATCTTGAGTATGAAGTCTCTCAGGGGGGAGTTGTTAAGGGGGGCGCACTGATTGAAACCACCTACCCTGGCCAGGCACCGTAGTAGTAACCATTTGCATGAGTTGTTTTATGACAGGAGATCCTGATAAGGAATACGGAACTAATAAGCCACCACCAGCCGGAAGAGTTGGGGAAAGGTCAAAAGGAGACACCGCGTGTCCATCCACTTCCCAGAATCCCTCTCGCTAGCATCCGTCTTGGCTGAGCGATGCGTGCGCCACCAAGAAAGACTCTGAATTAGAATGATTGGCCAAAGACCACCCGGAAACTAATCCCATCACCATAAAACCCGAGACTGCGAGCCACGCGGCATAGCAGTTCTCCTGGGTTCCCTGACCCTCCTGCTCTCCACCCGGGTGCCTTTCCAATAAAATCTTTTGCTTTGTCAGCATGTGTCTCCTCGGACAATTCATTTCCGGGTGTTAGACAAGAGCCCAGTTTCGGGCCTTGGAAGGGGTCCCCCTTCCTGCAACAGCACCACATAGCTCAGTATAAAGGAGTCTCTGGTTTTGTCACTTCTCATCTTAAGACTGCTTCTGGAAAGCTGTAAGTTACCATAGTAGGCACACATGAATGAATCGACCATATTCTCATTCATTCTATAAAAGAACTTGGGCAGCTGACTCTGTTCTGAGTTCCTCCCAGAGAAACCACATTGTCTTCTTCAAGCAGGCTGTGCTGTGCATAGTTGCTCAGCTGTGTCCGACTCTTTGTGGACCCCATGGACTGTAGCCCACCAGGCTCCTCTGTCCACAGGGATTCTCCAAGGCTGGAGAATACTCCAATACTGGAGTGGGTTGCCATGTCCTCCTCCAGGGGATCTTCCCAACCCAGGCATCGAACCCAGGTCTCCTGCATTGCAGGCAAATTCTTTACCATCTGAGCCACCAGGGAAGTCCCTTCCTCAAGTATGTTATGTTTAATTATAGCTTCGTTGTAGACTTTACAAACTTTACTAGCCAGCTTGATATTCAGCAACCTATATAATCCTAGGTGCTGCTCCTCACTCCCAACTATCCAACTAGACCTATGAATACTTACTTCCCTTAGATGTTACCAGTTGGGATCCCTACTCTGGGCCCTGACCTTTATGGAATTTTTCTGGGGCTTCCACCTCTCCTAAGGGCATAATAGTGCTTTGCGGCCACTCCTTGGGTAGCAAGAGCATAGTGGACATAGCAGGGATTTTGGGGTCGGACATACCTGAATTTTAAGACCAAGTTGACATGTTTAATAGCTGTGGATAGTTGGGCAAGTTCACCTAATCTTTCTGAACCTCAGTTTCCTCATATAGAGACTGGAGACAATAAAACCAACCTCAAAGTGTTGCAAAAATTAAATGAGGCGATGAATATAAAATATTCAGAATGGCACCTGGCACCTAGACCCTTAGGGAAACTTGAACTCCTATTTGTTCTAAGTTTCGAGAATCACAAACTACACATTTTAATGAACAGGATTATGATTTCTCCCTGGAGTTCCTTAAAATCCTTGGATGGTTATTGCCTGGTCCCATTCCCCTTGATTGATCTACATTGATATAGTTTGTAAATTAGGATCAGAACATCTTATGCACTTAACATATTCTAATCTGGTACATCTATGTGATCTGATTCAAAATCCAATATACAGGGGAAAGGAGAAGGAAAGCAGCAAAGGGGAAAGTAAAAAACACATTTTCTGGACTGTGGTAGATATGTTTTCAAAGCTTGCTGCTACGTTATCTACCATCCCACATGCCCTTTTGCAGTGTGGTCTTTCCATCCCTCCCATTGACAGTTGAATTTTGACTAGCCTGGTGACCTGTCTTGACCAATAGAATGTGGCGGACATGATGGTTGCATCTTGAGTGATCTTCAGTTTCTGTCTTCTTGTATGGACTACTTCTTGGAACCCAGCCATCATACTGTGAGAAAGCCCACGAAGGCTCATAGAGAGGCTGACATGACGGGAAACCAAGGCCCTCAACCAACAACCTCACCTGAGCTCCCAGCCAGGAGCCAGCATGAATTGCCAGTCTTGTGAAGAAGGTAATTTTGGAATCTCCAGCAATTCCAGAGGCCCAGCCAATACCACATGAAGTAGAACCATCGATCAATCCACACAAACAATAACGAATGGATGTTGTTTTAAGCTCTGATGTTTTAGAGGTGTTTGTTATACAGCGATAAAGCATCTGACACTGAAACATTTAGTAATCATATTGTGTCCGTGTACTTTGTTTGCTGTGCTGTGCTTAGTCGCTCAGTCATGTGCAACTCTTTATGACCCCATGGACTATAGCCTGCCAGGCTCTTCTGTCCACGGGAATTCTCCAGGCAAGAATACTGGAATGGGTTGCCACTTCCTTCTCCAGGGGATCTTCCCTACACAGGGATCGAACCCACATCTATTGCATTGGCAGGCAGATTCTTTACCACTGAGCCACTTGGGAAGCCCTTTTGGATTGTTCATCATTGATAAAAAAAAAAATCTTCCTGCTAATGGAGGTGGGAATCATTGAGTTCCCTGTGAGACATTCATACAGAGGGACAGAGACCTTCTGGAGGACAATGTATATCTTTTTGTGCCATGACTTGGATGCTGCAATTGATTTTCCTTATCTTTGCATCAAAATGTTATTTCTTGCTTTGTTTTGGGTACAGACAGGAATCTGAGGCCTATCAAAGAAGCATACGTACAAAAATCCTAATATAAATGGCATGTGTGAAGCATAATTCTTCATTTATTCGTTCAAAAGTCATTGCTTCCAACTGGTTACAGGCACTGCTTTCACATGCCAAACAGGTTCTTCCTCTCTCAAAGCTCAAGTGCCTTATTGGTGTGAAAATTCTAAAACCTTAATATACCATAGTAAGACTAGAGATTTCTTTCTTGTTTCACCACTATGGGAGGTCTCAGCTCCTGGTTTCATTGGTTTGAATCTATGATTGTACAAATGTAATCCAGCATCTTGTACAGTTAAGTAAGGCCTTCCACAATATGCTCAATTAGAAATCATTATTTGGCATCGAACCCTGTGATGACCTAGATGGAAGGCCCTCTCCTTAGCAACAGCATTTACTTGGCAAATGCTCTCATTCTGTATCTAGCCACTAAGACGCATGAAGGGAAATGGAAACTATTTTGTAGACCGACCCTAAATGACAACCTTCTCTCAGAAAACAATCTTAATCACCAATTATTGTTCAGTTCATTGTGTTTAGATAGGAAAAGTATCTGATCAGAGGTAGCCAGAATTTTCAATTGCTGTTAACAAATTCTGAATAAGAGCAAATTGGTTTTCAAGGCAAAGGAGCAAATGTTCAGTTGATCCATTGTTGCAAATAAATAATTAGAAAATTGGACTAGAAAGTAAAGGGTCCTTAGTGAAAAGCCACTTGAAAACTGACTCTATTCACTGCAAGCCCTGGGCCCAACTATTTCTTCACTTGGCCCCTCTAACCTACTTTTTTTTTTTTGTCTAAAGGATATTTACCCCAAATGAAAGTGTTCAAAGAATATTCATAGATAAAGAAAGCCTGTGATGCAGGCCACTGCATCCCAGTTTCATTTAAACTATAATTCATTATTTTTTCCTATACTAATTCAAGAACTCATTGTTCATTATTCTTTCATCATTCTGTGATTAGAACAATTTGTATCTGTCCCTTGTACATTGGCCAGATAATGAAATAATCATTTGTGCATCTACACAGTATTTTACACTTATTGTTCACAGTCGAATTCACTCTGTAAAGACATTTTATCATTCTCTAACAAGGCGGGGAATCTCTAAAGCATCTGAATTTATTTGACAAATATTTATTGGGTACCTACTATGTGCCAGGTATTGGAACAACAGGCAAGAATCCTCATCCTCTTGTAACTTACAAGCTAGAGAGGAGAAACAAGAAGTAAATAAATAAGTAAAGCACATGGTGTCTAGGAGGGTTAAAAAGTGCTATAGAAAAGATAAATAGAGACCGGATTAAGAGTGTTTGGCAGGAAATGTGTGTAATTTGCAGTAAGATTATTGAGGAACGCCTATTGATAAAACAGTTTAAACAAAGACAAGAAGGATGTGAGGCAGGCGATAAACTATGTGGATACTTGACAAAAGCTTTCCAGGCAAAGAGAATAACAAATGCAAAGGCCCTGAGGCAGGAAGAAGCTTAGATGTGCTTGAGGAAAAATAAAGAAATCCTTTGTATGGAATGCAGTGAGGAAGAAGGGTAGGAAATAAGGTAATGGAGGAGAAGGATGCTGTTCAGGAGTGCTTTGCCCTTTAGATGAGGAATAAATTCTATAGCTGGTTATAATCTTACGTTTTAACAGGATCGCTGTTTGCTGTCTTGAGAACTGACCACAGGGCAGTAGCATCAAGAAGAGGAATTAGGAAGCTACTGGAGTAATCTAGGTGAGATGTGATGATAGCTTGGGTCAAGGTGGTAGCAGTGGATAGCAGTGAGAAGTGATGGCATTCTGTAGATATTTTGTAGGTAGGAACTGCAGGATTTGCTATCAGATTGTATAGGGGGCGTGAGAGAAAGAGAAAGCAAGGACTCCAAGATTTTAGCCTGAGCTACTGTTCAGTACCGAGTTGCTGTTTACTAAGACAGAAAGACTGATGGAGGAGCTAGTTGCACTGTAAAAATAAGGAAGTTCATTTTGGACCTGTTAAGAGTGAGGTTGTGGGAGGGGGGATCGGGATGGGGAATACATGTAAATCCATGGCTAATTCAAGTCAATGTATGACAAAAACCACTACAATATTGTAAAGTAATTAGCCTCCAACTAATTAAAAAAAAAAAAGAGTGAGGTTGTTTGTTGCAGGGCCCAGAGGCGAGACCAGGTAAGAACCACAGGATTGGAGATCTACCAAAGGTAGCCAATATTCAATTCATGTATCTCTCAGTTTATCGCACCTAATTAGCACACAATAGAAGGTTAGTCAGAGTAGGGAAAATAGAAAAGGGGAGGCAGCAAGGAACCTTTCTGAGGAGAAGTCCAGGGAGGAGGTGACTCTGCGGGAGCTGCAGTCTTGGGCTGTACGACAGCTTGAGAAGGCCTCTGGAAACCTCTGAACAGTGGTCCTCCAGGAAGGAGCCTCCAAGTCCCTCGTCACAGTGGTCCCATGTTAAGGGTAAGAGTTACTTTAGGATGGCGTGGGGGTGGTGGTCTATTTTTTCATTTTTTCTTTATTTTTATTTTCTGTCTTTTTTAAAACTGAAATATCGAAAGTCGCCCAGTTGTGTCCGACTCTTTGCGATCCCATGGACTATACAGTCAATGGAATTCTCCAGGCCAGAATACTGGAGTGGGTAGCCTTTCCCTTTTCCAGGGGATCCTCCCAACCCAGGGATGGAACCCAGGTCTTCCACATTGCAGGTGGATTCTTTCTTTACCAGCTGTGCCACAAGGGAAGCCCAAGGATACTGGAGTGGGTAGCCTATCCCTTCTCCAGCGGATATTCCCAACCCAGGAATTGAACCATGGTCTCCATCGCAGGCAGATTCTTTACCAACTGAGCTATCAGGGAAGACCTGAAACTGAAGTATAGTTGAGTTATAATATTGTGTGGGTTCAGGCATACAGCAAAGTGATTCCATTAGTTATATATATTTTTCAGATTATTTTCCATTATAGGTTATTACAAGATATTGAATACAGTTCCTTGGGTTATATAATTGCTTGTTGCTTATCTATTTTATGTATAGTATTTTGTGTCTCTTAATCCCATACTCCTAATTTCTCTCTCCTCTCTTTCTCATTCTGTAAGCATAAGTTTTTTCTCTGTGTCTGTGAGTCTCTTTCTATATTGTTATATTCACGTTTGTTTTCTTTTTTACATTCCACATACAAGTGATATCATACAGCATTTGTCTTTGTCTGACTTAGCTCACTAAGCATAATACCTTCCAAGTCCATCCATGTTGTTGTGAATGTTAGAGTTCCCTTATTTTTTTATGACTGAGTAGTACTGCGTTGTTTATATGTACCACATCTTTTTCCATTCCCCTGTTGATGGACATGTAGGTAGCTTCCATGTGCTGGCTATTGTAAATAATGCTGCAATGAACATTGGGGTGCATGTATCTTTTCAAATTGTGGTTTTCTCTGGATATATACCCAGGAGTGGGATTGCTGTGTTAAATGGTAGCTTTATTTTTAGCTTTTTAAGGAACCTCCATACTATTCTCCATGGTGACCACACCAATTTACATTCCCACCAACAGTGTAGAAGGGTTCCCTTTTCTCCACACCCTCTCTAGCATTTATTATTGATATTTATAGACTTTCTGATGATGGCCATTCCACCAGATGATAACTCATTTTACATTTCTCTAATAATTAGTGATGCTGAATATCTTTTCATGTGCCTGTTGGCCATTAGTATTCTTTGGAGAAATGTCTACCTAGATCTTCCCATGTTTTGATTGAGGTGTTTGCTTTTTTTGGTATTAAATTGTGTGAGCTGTTTGTCTATTTTGGAAATTAACCTCTTGTTAATCTCAGCATTTGAAAATATTTCTCAGGGGAGAGGGTCTTGGCTTTTACCAATTTCTCCTTCTGTTCCAGGGCATTGTCCAACAAAATTCTTACCTAAAGTAGTACTCCTTGTTTATCACTTTAAGACACTCAGGGTTCTACAATGGATGTTTCAAAACTGCTGTGGAAGTTCACATTGGCCACTGTGACTCTATTCTGAACTACTTAGGGTCATTTAAATAATATGAGTTTCACACAGATGAATAGGAATCACAACACAAATCACATCATAACAAAGGCACCTACTAGACCTCCAAGAAGAGATATCTAGTAGGCAATTGCGTATATGTGACTGGAGTAGAGGGGTGAGATCTGGTCTTGGGAGTCATATTACGGAGTCATCGTTCAAGATGGCATTTAAGATATGAGAGCAAATGAGATCACTCCAGGGGTCAAGATGTATAGAAAAGAGACTCAAAGCCTGAGCCCTTGCATTCCAAATGAAGGGGAATCAGGAACCAAAAAGAGGTCCTAAAACAGTGCAGTTAGTTGCAGCTGTTTGAATGTTGCCACCTGGAAACAGACAAAACAGTATATGTCTAGAATCTTGGTCACTAACTGATGCACTAACAAAGACTCTCTAATGGAAGGGAAATAAGTAAAGGAAATAATTCTTTGTATTTAAAACACTAGAATTACAGATTTTTTTGAAGTCTAAGGTACCTTAGAGATCATCTAGTTTAACTCTTTCAATGTGCACAGGTGGAAACTGAGGTAAGGGTCTAACAGGGCTGTTAGATATCCGGCTAGAACTCAAGCTGAAGTTGCTTGGGAACTGTCCAAGTCTCTGAGGAAACTAGGGCACCATGGATGAGAATATTCCAAAAGATGCAAACTTTGAGAGGCAACAAATCAAGATTTCCTCTTAGTGTCGAGTTGAGGTAAATAAAAGAATTATGATATCAGAGACGAATATTGCCAGTGTTTCCATTTCTTTTTTATAAATCTGTTTCTAGTCAATTAAAAAGACATGTTTTGCTCTCTGGATATCACATATTAGAATGTAAAGACAGGCTTAATTGTTAGAAAAGGTCAGAACCTGCATTTCAGTGCTATAGTGAGCTACTATTTCCCTCAGAAACTTCGTAATCACTTATTCATCAAGATGTTCTGATGTTGAGTGTTTTCTAGGTCACAAGATCACGTGTCATTGTATGCTAAGAAATCGCCCATAGGTGAATGACAGTGTCAATTTAAGCTTGTTATTTTTTTTTTTTTTAGTGTGAAAAATAAAAATAAGCATTAACTTTCAGTCCTCTGCTCACACCAAATTGCCAGCCTGTGGTAGAAGGAAACTTATTCAATAAATCACCTTTCTCCCTTACATTTGAAACCCTATAATAATCCATTTGTTCAGTGTATATTTGGGCTTATTTTTAAGATTTTTATCGTATCCCATTAATTTGTTAGTAGTCTTACTACAGTAACACAGTTTTTCTTACCATATCCTTGGAAAGCATTTTAATATCTGGTAGAACTAGTCATCTCTCATTTCTTGTTCAAAATGGTTTTGGAAATTTCCTCATAATTATTTTCTAGATGAATTCTAAATAAATTTTGGAGTTATATATTCAAGTTTCAGAGTGAAATATTATATTAATATATTTTGGGGATTATATTGAGTATTTAGATTAATTGACTTTTTAAATCTATTTACTCATTCTTATATAAGAATGCATGCATGATAAATAGCTTCAGTTGTGTCTGACTCTGTAACCCCATAGACTACCATGGGGTTGGGCTCATGGGGATAGGCTCTTCTGTCCATGGGATTCTCTGGGCAAGAATACTGAAGTGGGTTGCCATGTCTTCCTCCAGGGGATCTTCTTGATCCAGGGATCGAACCCATGTATTCTGCATTGGCAGACGGCTTCTTTACCACTAGTGCCACCTGGGAAGCCCCCTATATGAGAATATGTATGCCTTTTTCATTTACCAAAGTTGTCTTTTACGGTTATCAGTAGAGTTTTATAACTTTTTTTTTTCTCATATAGGCCTTGTACATATCTTGTTAACCAGGTCAAGGAATTTAATCTTTACTACTACTTTTATAAATATGAAGTTTATGCATTAAATTTATATTACTATATTATAATTATAAATGTTACTGAATTTTTATGAACAATGCTAACCAATTACCTTATAAATTATCTTCTAATAATTTATCATTTCTGAGTTTTTAATGATATGTAGTCATTTTATGTGTTACAGTATTTTCCGTCTTTCCTATTTTATATATTTTATTTTTTCTCTCTCTAAATGCAATGGCTAATACTTCTAGAACAATGTTAAATAATAGTCAATAATAGTTTTCATTGCTTTGTTTCTGATTTTAATGAAAATGCTTCTGTTGTTTTAAAATTAACAACCTTTTGTATGACACAGTTAAGAAAATAGCCATCTGTTTCATATTTTATTAAGTATCAAATCAGGTATAGAAAAATTTTCTCATTTGTCTGTTTTGGCATTTATTAAGATAATCACATGCTGAATCTTTTCTTTTGGTTTATTAATACATCAAATAATATTAATACTTAATCTTGAGTAGTTCTTTCCTTTCTCGGGAAAAAAAATCACTGATTATATGTATTATAACTGGTTATATGTATTGCATGTACCATATTAATAAATGTGAAGATGGATTCTATTTGCTAATAATTAGGGAGTTTATATTAATATTCCAAGATAGGATATACCTGCATTTTTCTATTTTGTCTGAATTTTCTCATTTTGGTATTGGTATTATCTTTTTCCATTAACCTCTCCCCCACTCAACACACAGAAACACACATACGTTTTTTAAAATTAGATAGCTAATGGATGATCTATTTTTTTCCCAAAACAACCACCTTTCAATTTTTTTAACCTATAAAATATTTGTTTAATGAACATACGATGGTAAAAAGGCTTGTTTCCCCCTTGGAAAACTGTAGTCCAAGTTGCTGAGAGTCTTACAGTGTTAAAAGTTGTTTGGTTTTTTTTTTTTTTTTTTGGTCTTTTTACCTTTTGATCTCCTTCACCCAATGTCTCCCACCCCCATCCTAATTCGTACTTGTTCTTTTGATAGTTGTTGTGACAGGTGGTTCAGGCCATCTGCCTTCAAGAAAATGCATTTCTCTTGGCAAGTCCAAACTGGCATCTTATGTAACACACAGTAAACAAGATGGTGCTCTCACTGCTCATCCTCTCCTTAGAGTAGCATGTGATGCAAGACTACGAAGAGAGCATTGATTTTTAAAAATAGAGTTATGGCTTAGGTAGATCCTAGCATTTCTTTCTTTATTATTTTTTTGGCTGAGCTCTGTGAGCAAGTGAGATGTTAGTTCCCCAACAAGGGATGGAACCCACCTCCTGCAGTGGAAGCTTGGGGTCTCAACCACAGGACTGCCAGGGAAGTCTGGTCCTGGCGTTTAGAGGTTCAGAGCTGAACTGAGCTCAGAAAGGCAATCGTATGAGGCCTGGGGTTCCCATATGATTTTTGCCTTCTCCCTGTGGATGCTGACATAACCACAAGTAGCCCTAAACACTTCTGAGACAGACTGTTGGGAAAGCACTCAGTTTTCCCTTTTGGTGGTCTCAGATTGAGCTGGCCATAGCCTCTTCATTCCTATCTCCCAGAGAAAGGGACACAAGTAGTCTGAATTGCCCAGGGAATTATTTCTGTAACCTCCTTGTTAGAACTAGGCCAGTCTGAGCTTCTGCTGGCCAATGGTCAACTAGTCAAACTATAACAAACACTGCAACAGGCCAGGTGAGGGCAGCAAAGGGCTGATCATGGAGCAGGATTCTTGTCCGGTGTCTAATAATTAGCCCAAAAGGCAGATGCAAAGAGGTGCATGCCCGATGCCACATCTTTTTTTTTTTTTTTTAAGTTAAACACTGTGACCTTTATTTTTTTTCCCTTTATTTTTATTCATTGGAGACTAATTACTTTACAATATTGTAGTGGTATTTTCCACACATTGACATGAATCAGCCATGGATTTACATGTATTCCCCATCCCGATCCCCACTCCCGCCTCCCTCTCCATTCCATCCCTCTGGGTCTTCCCAGTGCACCAGCCCTGAGCACCCGTTTCATGCATCCAACCTGGGCTGGTGATCTGTTTCACCCTTGATACTATACTTGTTTCAATGCTGTTCTCTCTGAACATCCCACCCTCACCTTCTCCCACAGAGTCTAAAAGTCTGTTCAGTACATCTGTGTCTCTTTTTCTGTCTTGCATATAGGGTTATCATTACCATCTTTCTAAATTCCATATATATGTGTTAGTATACTGGATTGGTGTTTATCTTTCTGGCTTACTTCACTCTGTATAATGGGCTCCAGTTTCATCCATCTCATTATAACAGATTCAAATGTATTCTTTTTAATGGCTGAGTGATGTTCCATGGTGTATATGTACCACAGCTTTCTTATCCATTTGTCTGCTGATGGGCATCTAGGTTGCTTCCCTGTCCTGGCTATTATAAACAGTGCTGCGATGAACATTGGGGTGCATGTGTCTCTTTCAGATCTGGTTTCCTCAGTGTGTATGCCCAGAAGTGGGATTGCTGGGTCATATGGCAGTTCTATTTCCAGTCTTTTAAGAAATCTCCACACTGTTTTCCATAGCGGCTGTACTAGTTTGCATTCCCACCAACAGTTTAAGAGGGTTCCCTTTTCTCCACACCCTCTCCAGCATTTATTGCTTGTAGACTTTTGGATAGCAGCCATTCTGACTGGTGTGTAATGGTACCTCATTGAGGTTTTGATTTGCATTTCTCTGATAATGAGTGATGTTGAGCATCTTTTCATGTGTTTGTTAGCCATCTGTATGTCTTCTTTGGAGAAATGTCTGTTTAGATCTTTGAACCATTTTTTGATTGGGTCATTTATTTTTCTGGAATTGAGCTTCAGGAGTTGCTTGTATATTTTTGAGATTAATCCTTTGTCTGTTGCTTCGTTTGCTATTATTTTCTCCCATTCTGAGGGCTGTCTTTTCACCTTGCTTATAGTTTCCTTTGTTGTGCAAAAGCTTTTAAGTTTCATTAGGTCCCATTTGTTTATTTTTGCTTTTATTTCCAATATTCTGGGAGGTGGGTCATAGAGGATCCTGCTGTGATTTATTTATTAAGAAAGCCAAGGTTGCAAGGATGATATGAGGCTGGGAGTGAGTGGAGGATGTTCCAGAGAGAAATGAGGGCAATTCAGAAGCACAAGCAAATAAGGAAATTATTCGTGCATGGGAGCCAAGCTAAGACCAGGGAAGGAAATTTCTGGCATCTATTTTTTTAAAAGCACTAATACTTTTACCTGGAATAATAACTACTATTTAGATAAAAATGAATACCACTTTCCTATTAGTTACTATCTCTTAGATACTGTGCTAGGCTGCTAAATGTCTATTGTTGTTCAGTCACTAAGTCATGTCCGACTCTGCGACCCCATGGACTGCAGCACGCCAGGCTTCCTTGTCCTTCACTATCTCCCGGAGTTTGCTCAAACTAATGTCCATTGAGTCGGTGATGCTATCTAACCATCTCATCCACTGCTGCCCCCTTCTCTTTTTGCCTTCAATCTTTCCCAGCATTAGGGTATTTTCCAATAAGGAAATGACAACCCACTCCAGTATTCTTGCCTGGAGAATCCCAGGGACAGAAGAGTCTGGTGGGCTGCCATCTATGGGGTCGCACAGAGTTGGACATGACTGAAGCGACTTAGCAGCAACAGCAATGAGTTGGCTCTTCCTATCAGGTGGCCACTGTGTTGGAGCTTCAGCATCAGTCCTTCCAATGAATAGTCAGGGTTGATTTCCTTTAAGATTGACTGGTTTGATCTCCTTGCAGGAGACTTCCAAGGGACTCACTCCCAAGAGTCTTCCAAGGGACTCTCAAGAGTCTTCTCTAGCACTACAGTTAGAAAGCATCAATTCTTTGGCGCTCAGCCTTCTTTATGGTACAACTCTCACATATGTACATGACTACTGGAAAAACCATGTGAGTCCTAAGTCGCTTCAGTTGTGTTCAACTCTTTGCAACCCTATGGACTGCAGCCTGCCAGGCTCCTCTGTCCATGGGATTCTCCAGGCAGGAATACTGGAGTGGGTTGCTATGTCCTTCTCCAGGGGATCTTCCTGGAAGAACCACAGCTTTGACCATATGGACGTTTGTCAGCAAAGTGATGTCTCTCCTTTTTAATACACTGTCTAGGTTTGTCATAGCTTTCCATACAGTGAGCAAGCATCTTTTAATTTCATGGCTGCAGTCACCATCCCCAGTGATTTTGGAACCCCAGAAAATAAAATCTGCCACTGTTTCACTTTTCCCCCCATATATTGGCCATGAAGTGATGGGACCAGATGCCATGATCTTAGCTGTTTTTAATGTTGTATTCTAAGTCAGCTCTTTCACTCTCCTCATCCACCTTAATTAAGAGGCTCTTTTGTTCCTCTTCATTTTCTGCCATTAGGATGGTATCATCTGCATATCTGAGGTTGTTGATATTTCTCCTGGCAATCATGATTCCAGCTCGTGATTCACACAGTCTGGCATTTCACATGATGCTTCCCTGGTAGCTCAGATGGTAAAGAATGCCTGCAATGTGAGGGACCTGGCTTCGACCCCTGGGTCAGGAAGATCCCCTGGAGAAGGGAATGGCAACTCACTCCAATATTCTTGCCTGGAGAATTCCATAGACAGAAAAGCCTTGAGGGCTACAGTCCGTGGGGTTGCTAAGAGTCAGACACGACTGAGCAAGTTTCATGCACACATATTCTGCATAGACGTTAAATAAGCAGGGTGACAATATACAGCCTTGACGTACTACTTTTCTTATTTGGAACCAGTCCATTGTTCCATGTCCGGTTCTAACTATTACTTCTTGACCTGCATACAGATTTCTCAAGAGGTAGGTCAGGTGGTCTGGTATTCCAATCTCTTTAAGAATTTTCCACAGTTTGTGGTGATCCACACAGTCAAAGGCTTTAGCGTAGTCAATAAAGCACAGTAGATGTTTTTCTGGAACTCTCTTGCTTTTTCTATGATTGAACAGATGTTGGCAATTTGATCTCTGGTTCCTCTGTTTTTCGAAAATCTGAAAGTTCTCAATTCATGAGATGTTGAGAGCCTGGCTTGGAGAATTTTGAGCATTACTTTGCTAGCATGTGAAATGAATGCAACTGTGCAGTAGTTTGAATATCTTTTGGCATTGCCTTTCTTTGAGATTGGAATGAAAACTGATCTTTTCCAGTCCTGTGGCCACTGCTGAGTTTTCCAAATTTGTTGGCATATTGAGTGCAGCACTTTCACAGCATCATCTTTTAGGATTTCACTGGAATTTTATCACCTCCACTAGCTTTGTTTGTAGTGATGCTTTCTAAGGCCCACTTGACTTCACACTCCAGGATGTCTGGCTCTTGGTGAGTGATCACACCATCGTGATTATCTGGGTCATGAAGATCTTTTTTGTATAGTTCTTCTGTGTATTCTTGCCACCTCTTCTTCATATCTTCTGCTTCTGTTAGGTCCATACTGTTTCTGTCTTTTATTTTGCCCATCTTTGCTTGAAATGTTCCCTTGGTGTCTCCAATTTTCTTGAAGAGATTTCTAGTCTTTCCCATTCTATTGTTTTCCTCTGTTCTTTGCTTTGTTCACTTAAGGTTTTCTTATCTCTCTTTGCTCTTCTCTGGAATTCTGCATTCAGTTGGGTATATCTTTCTCTTTCTCCTTTACTTTTGCTTCTCTTCTTTTCTCAGCTATTTGTAAGGCCTCCTCAGACAACCATTTTACTTTGTTGTGTTTTTTTTTCTTTGGGATAGTTTTGGTCATTGCCTCCTGTACAATGTTGTGAACTTCCATTCACAGTTCTTCAGGTACTCTATCAGCTCAAATCCCTTGAATCTGTTTGTCACTTCCACTGTATAATCATAAAGGACTTGATTTAGGTCATACCTGAATGGTCTAGTGGTTTTTCCTCTTTCTTCAATTTAAGTCTGAATTTGGCAATAAGGAGTTCATGATCTGAGCCACAGTCAGCTCCTGGTCTTATTTTTGCTGACTGTATAGAGTTCCTCCATCTTCGGCTGGGAAGAATATAATCACTCTGATTTTGGTATTAACCATCTAGTGATGTCCATGTGTAGAGTCAGCTCTTGTGTTGTTGGAAGAGGGTGTTTGCTATGACCAATGCGTTCTCTTGGCAAAACTCTGTTAGCATTTGCCCTGCTTCATTTTGTACTCCAAGGCCAAATTTGCTGGTTACTCCAGATATCTCTTGACTTCCTACTTTCGCATTCCAATCCCCTATCATAAAAAGGACATCTTTTTTTGGTGTTAGTTCTAGAAGGTCTTATAGGTCCTTATAGAACCATTCATATTCAGCTTCTTTGGCATTAGTGGTTGGGCCGTAGACTTGGATTACTCTGATGCTGAATGATTTGCCTCGGAAATGAACCAAGATCATTCTGTTGTTTCTGAAGTTGTACCCAAGCACTGCATTTCAGACTTTTGTTGACTATGTGGGCTACTCCATTTCTTCTAAGGGATTATTGCCCACAGTAGTAGATATAATGGTCATCTGAGTTAAATTTGCCTATTCCCATCCATTTTAGTTCACTGATTCCTAAGATGTCAGTGTTCACTCATGCCATGTCCTGCTTGACCACATCCAATTTACCCTGATTCATGGACCTAACATTCCAGGTTCCTATGCAGTATTGTTCGTGTGTGTGTGTGTGTGTGTGTGTGTGTGCATGTGTTCTTTTTCTTTTTATTTTTTTCCATTTATTTTTATTCATTGGAGGCTAATTACTTTACATGAATCAGCCATGGATTTACATGTGTTCCCCATCCCGATCCCCTCTCTCGCCTCCCTCTCCATCCCATCCCTCTGGGTCTTCCCAGTGCACCAGCCCTGAGCACCCATCTCATGCATCCAACCTGGGCTGGTGATCTGTTTCACCCTTGATAGTATTGTTCTTTATAGCATCAGACTTTACTTCCATCACCAGTCACATCCACAACTGGGTGTTGTTTTTGCTTTGACTCAGCCTCTTTATTCTTTCTGGAGTACTTCTCCACTCTTCCCCAGTAGCATATTGGACACCTACCAACCGGGGTCTCATCTTCTATTGTCATATCTTTTTGCCTTTTCATACTGTCCATGGGGTTCTCGAGGTAAGAATACTGAAGGAGTTAGCCTTCTCTTCTCCATGGACTGTGTTTGGTCAGAACTCTCCACCATGACCCATCTGTCTTTGGTGGCCCTACTGGCAGGCTCACAGCTTCACTGAGTTACACAAGGCTGTGATCCATGTGATCATTTTGGTTTTCTGTGACTGTGGTTTTCATTCTGGAGGCCATGGGATTGTAATTTTTGCTTCTTCTGTCTGCGCCCTGATGGATGAGGATAAGAAGCTTGTGAAAGCTTCCGGATGGGAGAGACGGAGTGTGAGGAAAACTGGGTCTTGTTCTGGTTACACACATGTATATACATACATGTGGGCTTTCTTGGTGGCTCAGTGGTAAAGAGTCACCTGCAATGTAGGATACACAGGAGATGTGGGTTTGATTCCTGGGTTGGGAAGATCCCCTCAAGAAGAGAATGGCTACCCATCCAATATTATTCCTTGGAAAATTCCAGGGACAGAGGAGCCTGGAGAGCTAGTTCATTGGGTCACAAAGAATCGGACACTACTGATTTTATCTTATATGGGTTTCCTTGGTGGCTCAGACCATAAAGAATCTGTCTGCAATGCAGGAGACCTGGGTTCGACCTCTTGGTCAGAAAGATCCCATGGAGAATATTCATACACACATATATGTACAAATATATTTTTATGTAGTATTTAAACTCTGAAATCAATACATGGATAAGGATAGGTAGAGAAGAGTCTCAAGGCCTGAGCCCTGGGCACTTAATTATTTAGAAGGGAGAAAGAACCAGAAAGAAGCCCTGTGAAGGAACAGCTAGTTGCTGAAGTATAAATAAATATATGGATGTTTAATACATAAGTATAAATAAATAAATATATGTATAATATACATTTCCCTATATTTAATATCAATATATAACCTAGTATCATGCATAACATATTTAATTTATAACTCTAAAAAGATACACAAGGTAGGTATTATTATCCATTTTTAATAGTTGAAGAAAGTAAAATCCAGAGAGATTAAGTAATTTTCCCAAGCTTACAGTATATAGTTAGGCTGATGGACAAACTCAGAACTTTCTGACTCAAAACCAACACTTTCTACAACATCATATACTATATGTCTTACAGTATACTGCTATGAATTTATCCCTTTCATCTAGATTATCTAATTTGGGGGCATACAATTTTTCATAGTATTCCCTTATAATTCCATTTATTTCTGTAGTGTCAGTGGCAAAGTCCTCTAGTTGATTTTTGTACATTTAGTATTCTTTTTTTTTTCTTGGTCAGTTTAGCTAAAAATTTGTCAGTTTTGCTAATCTTTCAAATAACCAACTTTCTACCTTGTTGATAGTCACTATTATTTTGCAATTTCCATTCATTGGTTTTTCCTTTAATCTTGATTATATTTTTCCTTTGTTTGCATTCATTTTAGTTGGTTCTTCATACTTTACTTCCTTATGGTGAAAGTTTAGGCTATTGATTTATTTCTTTTTTAATATAGGTGTTTACATGTGCAAAGTTATCTCTAAAAGTACTGCTTTTCTTGCATCACGCAAGTTTTGTTATGTTGTATTTTAGTTTCCATTGGCCCATTGGTTATTAAGGTGGGTGATCATTTTCACATATTTGTGAATTTATCAAATTTATTTATTTTTTGAACTTCTAACTACATCCTATTGTTGTTTTGTGAAGATACTTTGTCTAATTTCATTGCCTTTCAATTTAATAAGACTTGATTTATGGCCTGTATATGGTCTATCCTGTAGTTAGTTCCATGTGAATTTCAGAATAATGTGTTTTTTGCTGTTTTGGGGTGGAGTGTTCTATAGTTTGTTGTCTAATTGGTTTATCATATCAATCAAGTCTTCTCTTTCCCTGTTGATTTTTCTTCTATTTATTCAATCCATTATCAAAAGCATTAATGCCTTCAACTATTAATTTTAAATTGTTCATTTCTCCTTTCAGCTTTGTTACTTTTAGCTTCATGTACTTTGGGATTCTGTTGTTAGTTACATTCACATTTATAAATGCTAATAACTTCTGGAGTGAGTTCACCTTTTCTCATTAGAAAAAGATCTTTGTCTCTAGTAATCATTTTTGTCTTTAAGTCTATTTTGTCTGGTATTAAAATAGCTGTTCCAGCTCTCTTTGATTATTATTTACATGGTATGTATTTTTCATTTTTTTTACTTCTCAACTTATTTCTGTCTGAATGCAAAGTGTGTATACTTTAGATAATATATAGTCAGATCACTTTCAAAATCCACTCTACTGACCTTTGCCTTTTCATTGCAGTGTTTCATTTAGAGCGCAATTCATGTGCAATTAATTTAATTATTCATAATTTAAGGTATATGTTTGTCATTTTAATATTTACTTTCTATGTCTTATAGACTTTTTGTACTTCTATTCCTCCATTACTGCCACTTTTTTTTATTAATGATGAGGAGTGACTGCTTAATAGGTATAGGGTATCTTTTGGGGATGAATTTTTTTTAAAGTTTGGAACTCAACAGTGGGGATTGTTGCACAACATTATGAATGTACTTAACGCTACTGAATTGTATACTTTAAATAGCTAAAGCAGTAAATGCATGTTATTTCTAGTTTACTACAACAAAAATACTTGGATGCAATCTCAAAAATGACAGAATGATCTCTGTTCGTTTCCAAGGCAAACCATTCAATATCACAGTCATCCAAGTCTATGCCCTGACCAGTAATGCTGAAGAAGCTGAAGTTGAATGGTTCTATGAAGACCTATAAGGCCTTCTAGAACTAACATGCAAAAAAAGAGGTCCTTTTCATTATAGGATATTGGAATGCAAAAGTAAAAAATCAAGAAACACCCGGAGTAATAGGCAAATTTGGCCTTGGGGTACAGAATGAAGCAGGACAAAGGCTAATAGAGTTTTGCCACCAGAGTTTGGTCATAGCAAACACCCTCTTCCAACAACACAAGAGAAGACTCTAGACATGGACATCACCAGATAGTCAATACCAAAATCAGATTGATAATATTTTTTGCAGCCAAAGATGGAGAAGCTCTATAAAGTCAGCAAAAACAAGAGTGGGAGCTGACTGTGGCTTAAATCATAAACTCCTTATTGCCAAAATCAGACTTAAATTGAAGAAAGTAGGGAAAACCACTAGACCATTAAGGTATGACTTAAATCAAATCCCTTACAATTATACAGCAGAAGTGAGAAATAGATTCAAGGGATTAGATCTGATAGACAGAGTACCTGATGAACTGTGGATGGAGGTTCTGACATTGTACAGGAGACAGGGATCAAGACCATCCCCAAGAAAAAGAAATGCAACAAAGCAAAATGCCTGTCTCAGGAGCTGAGAAAAGAAGTGAAAAGCAAAGGAGAAAAGGAAAGATATACCCATTTGAATGCAGAATTCCAAAGAATAGTAAGGAGAGATAAGAAAGCCTTCCTCAGTAATCAATGCAAAGTAATAGAGGAAAACAATGGAATGGGAAAGACTAGAGATCTCTTCAAGAAAATTAGAGATACCAAGGGAACATTTCATGCAAAGATGGGCTCAATAAAGGACAGAAATGGTAGGGACCTAACAGAAGCAGAAGATATTAAGAAGAGGTGGCAAGAATACACAGAAGAACTATACAAAAAAGATCTTCATGACCCAGATAATCACAATGGTGTGATTGCTCACCTAGAGCCAGATATCCTGGAATGTGAAGTCAAGTGGGCCTTAGGAAGCATCACTATGAACAAAGTTAGTGGAGGTGATGGAATTTCAGTTGAGCTATTTCAAATCCTGAAAGATAATGCTGTGAAAGTGCTGCACTCAATGTGCCAGTCAATTTGGAAAACTCAGCAGTGGTCACAGGACTGGAAAATGTCAGTTTTCATTCCAATCCCAAAGAAAGGCAATGCCAAAGAATGCTCAAACTACCACACAATTGCACTCATCTCACATGCTAGTAAATAAATGCTCAGAATTCTCCAAGCCAGGCTTCAGCAATACGTGAACTGTGAACTTCCAGATGTTCAAGCTGGTTTTAGAAAAGGCAGAGGAACCAGAGATCAAATTGCCAACATCTGTTGGACCATCAAAAAAGCAACAGAGTTTCAGAAAAACATCTATTTCTGCTTTATTGACTATGCTAAAGCCTGTGACTGTGTGGATCACAACAAACTGTGGAAAATTCTGAAAGAGATAGGAATACCAGACCACCTGACCTGCCTCTTGAGAAATCTGTATGCAGGTCAGGAAGCAACAGTTAGAACTGGACATGGAACAGCAGACTGGTTCCAAATAGGGAAAGGAGTACGTCAAGGTTGTGTATTGTCACCCTGCTTATTTAACTTATATGCAGAGTACATCATGAGAAACGCTGGACTGGATGAAGCACAAGCTGGAATCAAGATTTCCAGGAGAAATGTCAATAACCTCAGATATGCAGATGACACCACCCTTATGGCAGAAAGTGAAGAAGAACTAAAGAGCCTGTTGATGAAATTGAAAGAGGAGAGTGAAAAAGTTGACTGAAAACTCAACATTCAGAAAACTTAAGATCATGACATCTGGTCCCATCACTTCATGGCAAATAGATGGGGAAATGTGGAGAGTCACAGACTTTATTTTGGGGGGCTCCAAAATCACTGCAGATGGTGACTGCAGCCATGAAATTAAAAGATGCTTACTCTTTGGAAGAAAAGTTATGACCAACCTAGGCAGCATATTAAAAAGCAGAGACATGGAGAAGGAAATGGCAACCCACTCCAGTATTCTTGCCTGGAAAAGTCCATGGACAGAGGAGCCTGGTGGGCTGAAGTCCATGGGATTATATGACTGAGCATGTGTGCACGAGGGTGGAGGGAGATGGGTTGGTAGCAATAAAGTGGTAGAACTAAAAATAAAATAAAATAAAATAAAAAGCAGAGGCATTACTTTGTCAACAAGTTCCATCTAGTCAAGGCAATGGTTTTTTCAGTAGTCACGTATGGATGTGAGAGTTGAACCATAAAGAAAGCTGAGCATCAAAGAATTGATGCTTTTGAAGTGTGGTCTTGGAGAAGACTCTTGAGAGTCTCTTGGACTGCAAGGAGATCCAACCAGTCCATCCTAAAGGAAATGACATAGAAGTGGTTGTTGCACATTATAAATGAACTAAGTGCCACTGAATTGCTCACTTCGAAATGTTAAATTTCATGATCTGTTATGTGAATATCACCTTAATAACAACAACAACAAAAAAAACCAGTAAGAATTTTTTTTTTAACTTTTTGCTTTATATTGGAGTGTAGATGATTAACAACGCCGTGACAGTTCAGGTGGACAGCAAAGGGACTCAGCCATACATACACATGTATACATTCTCCCCCAAGCTCCTCTCTCATTCAGGGTGCCACATAACTTGAGCAGAGTTCCCTTTGCTACACAGTAAGTAGGTCCTTGTTGGTTATCCATTTTATTTTTTATTTTTTTATTATTTTTTTCCATTTATTTTTATTAGTTGGAGGCTAATTACTTTACAATATTGTAGTGGTTTTTTGTCATACATTGACATGAATCAGCCATGGATTTATATGTATTCCCCATCCCGATCCCCCCTCCCACCTCCCTCTCCACCCGATTTGAGCAAGCTTCAGGAGTTGGCAATGGACAGGGAAGCCTGGCATGCTGCAGTCCATGGAGTTGCAAAGAGTTGGACACAACTGAGCGACTGACCTGAACTGAACAACAAAAAAGGCAGCTCTGTACTGGTATGGATGCAGGGGATTTAAGAACCACACTTTGGTCATCCAATCTTAATAAAATAATTAGGACTTCCAAGGGATGAGGATTTTAATTCTTCTAACCTGTTCTCTCCACTTGAAGACCTCTGGAGAGTCCAGTAGAAAAAATTGAAATAGCAGACCATACCATCCCCATCACATGCCCTAACTGCCCAAGGGCACTTGTCTGGTTCAGATCATTTAGTTCACTCCATCCACCCCTCCAGTTTCCTGTCATGATGGTATATTCCTGCCCAGTATGAAACATTATTACCATGTAGTGATTTTGACCAATCCAGTTGATTGTTGTATGTTACCTAGGTTACCAAGTTTGTTTTCAGCTTGTAGCTTGACTTTAAACTGCTCTGACCAGTCAGGAGGTAGGTATGGGTTACTATGTTGTTTGTTTACTCTGAAATTTCTAGAATGTCCGCAACCAAGTCCAAACCTGAAAAAAAAATAACAGCCCTGGAGCCTTCTCACCTAGTCCAGCCCAGTGCTAATGGATCCCAGAGCCCCCAACACTCGTGTCCACTCCAGCTCTGATATTTTCCCCCTAGTGCCCACCCGGCAGCACCAGGAGAGAGCCCGTTACCTGCTGGAGTGGGGAAAGAGAATCAGGAAGGCCTCACTGGAGCGGGGCCCTGGGGGCAGGGGCACTGAAGAGAAAAGGGGAGGGGATATTCCAACGAGAAGAACCATACAAAAGGGACGATGACTCTAGTAATCAGTAAAACATGAACACTGCGGCTAGAGGGCCATGAGTTCAAACGATTCTGACCATTTCCTAGTTGTCTTCATGATCCCATCCCCCAGTTCTCTCACAGCCCATCCTCCCTGCGGTGTGAACGCACACCCAACTGCTCATGCTCAGTGAGGTAGTTTCCATTCTGTGTGTCTAAACGTCACCGGTTGGACCCCCCACCCTATTTCATGCCCCTAGTGCATTTGTTTGTGCAGTTGTCAGGTGGGCAGCTCTTTAGGCTCACTTTCCCCCTCACAGGGATTCCTAGCTCAGTATCATCTCCATTTCTTTTTTCCAATTTTAGTATATGTGCTTCCTAAGCAAGCCCTCTCAAATATAGTTGCTGTGGGGAATTAAAGTCGCTGCTGAGAGATTTGATAGCTCACTTTAATTTTCCCCTATTGCACTTTAATTTTACCCCCAGAGCAGAAATGGCGGCAAAGAACTTTCTAGAAGGAGGCAAATGCAATGCAAAGCTGCCTAGGACCATTGAAATAGTTTGAACTCACGGCTTGAACCAATCACAGAGTCTGGTTTGTGTCTCTCTCTGCGTGGTTTGTCCCGTGCTTCCCACAATTCCTGCAACCCCAGTTCAAAGGCAAACACGTGAAGCGGGAATTCTTTCCACCAGTAAGAGTGATGCTTGGGATACAGGCACGAGTTCCACATACAGAGAAAGAGCGAGTGGATAGTGTACCTGTCAATCACTCTTGCCTCAGCCAGGCAGGATCTTTATAGGTGAGACCGTCAGCTGGCTATAAAAGGAGTGCACTTGCTTCCTACCGCCCTTTTTTTCCTGGGTCTCTTGGTGGGTGCGTAGGGAGTTGGTCGTTTGAGCGGTGATGCGGTCCTCAGGGGTGAGGGAAAACAGCCGCTGCTCCTAGGTGAATAAGGTTAAGTTAATTTTTATTTGTCATTGCTAGTTGACTATTTACAATGTGCTTTTTATAGAGGAATATACTTTAATAATATTGTAATTGATAATATACTTTACTAGTCTGCAGGGCTTTGGAGTTTTGACTGTGTGGGTCCTTTAGCCGAACTTGGACACAATGTTGTGCTTTATGGTACAGCGTGGTAACTCTTTAATATTTTACTTGTTTTAAATATTGGTCTTGGTTCCCTTTCGTAAACGTTGTTAAGGTACGGTTAGCCGAGCAGGTAGAGGGGAGTCTTGGGGCTGCCAGGGAGCTGATTTTGGCTTTTTATTTTAAATCTGTGCATGATTGGTGTCATTGTGTATTTAATTCTTGGTCTTGGTCCCTCCGTTTCTGTTCTTTTCAACCTGAAAAGGAGAAACTTAACAAACTGAGAGGAGTTGTGCATGGGATTGGGACAGTTAGTCACTTTTGGTTACCTTTGAGAGTAATTTTTTGCTTATGTGTCACGTCGGCGTGTGTGCCCGCATGCCGGCGTGTGTGCCCGCGTGTGGCTATGCATGCGTGCGCGTGGCTATGCATGCGTGTGTGCGTGCGCGCGCGCGCGCGCCCACACGCATGCCCACTTGAGTGCTTCCGTGTTTGCTCATGCGTGCGTGCCTGCTTGCGTGCCTCCATGTTTGTTCTTGCGTGCGTGCCCGCTTGCGTGCCTCCATGTTTGCTCATGCACGCCTGCCCACGTGCATGCCTGCCTGCTTGCCTGCGTGTGTGCCTATGCCTGGGTGCCTGCCCACATGCGTGCCTGCCTGCGTGTCTGCCCAGACCCATGTGCCCATGCCTGCGTGCATGCCCACATGCGTGCATATGCGTGCGTGTCTGTGCACGTGCTCGTATGTGTGCCAAGGTGTGCATGCACATGTCTGGGTGCCTGTGTGTGCCTATGCCTGCGTGCCTGCCCACGTGTGTGCCCACCTGCTTGTCTGTGTGTGTGCCCATGCCTGCGTGCCTACCTGCATGCCCAGGCCTGTGTGCCCACATGTGTGCCTATGCCTGCGTGCATCCCCACGTGTGTGCCTGCATGCATGCCCATGCTTGTGTGTCTGTGTGCATGCTTGTATGTGTGCCCAGGCATGCATGCACATGCCTGCATGCCCGCGTGTGTGCCTCTGCCTGCGTGCCTGCAGACGTGTGTGCCCACCTGCTTGCCTGCGTGTGTGCCCATACCTGTGTGCCCGCATGTGTGGCCTTGCCTGTGTGCCTGCCCATGTCCGTGCCCACCTGCGTGCATGCCCGCCTGGGCGCCCATACGTGTGAGTTCTCATTTGTGTCATTAAATTTTGGAATCAATTCTCTCAGACGCTGATTTAATCAAAAAGAAAAAAAATTTTCTGACATTTTAAGCTTGGAAATGAGGAAATCAGAGGTCTGATTGGCACCGGGATTGTTCCCTAATGACTTTAAATAGCTTTCAGTCACCGTTGGGGCAGTTTTATGTTTTTATTTAATGTGCTTGTGTATTTGATATCATATTTGAACAAACATGGTCCTGGGGTTTTTCATGTGCTTTCCTTTAAAAGCCTGATCTTATTTGCACTTGGTGTTTTACAAACACTGTGGATACCCCAAAGCCTCTCTTCAGCCAATATTGGATGCAGTTTGGCCTTTAAATTTACGTAACAATTGTTTGTTTATTCTCTTTGCATTTCAGTTAAGTTTCCTTGTTGGGGATTTCATAGTTTTCTTATGAAAGGTTTTGTGAAAATTTAGATTTACAGGGGGAGAAGATTAAGTCAGATTGCGTGCCTTTTATTTGGTAATTGTGTATTTGGTATAGTTTTATTTGTCTACATTGTGCTTTTATAGCCCATTTCATAAATTTCTTTAAAAATAAACATTTTGGGGTACTCAGGATTTACAAATGCAGGATTTAATCAGGCAGAGTCTTTAATGTTTTACGATAGTGAATGCACTTAAGTGTCTGTCATAGGCTGCCTTGTAGTGTGGTTTGGCACTTTTACAGAGGAATTGTGTGCTTGGTATCATTTGAATTCATTAAATGTAGATCCTGGTCCTTTTCACAAGCTTTGTGTTAAAAACAAAAACAAAAAACCCCATACCGTATGTTGTCTTCAATTCACAAATAAGAAACAAGTTTTCTAATCAATAGACTTATGGTATTTTCAGTGTAAAAATACACACCTGGACAATTTTGAGTGGCCACGAGCTTGTTTTAGGACAGTGGATGCTCAAAAGTGCCTGGTACTGGCCAGAGTTGAGTGGCGTTTTGGATTTTGTCTCCTGTAAAATCACATGTTGAATATGGGGTTATTCCATAAAATATTCTGTCCCTAGCCTTTGGCATATATTTGCTTTGAAAGATGTGAGACATTTAAAGATAAAAATCAGGAAAGTAACGGGGAGATGGAGGGCCTTGTGTTTCCAGGCAGCGAAGTCGTGTTGTGCAGTGTTGAGTTTTGTTTTACAGGCTCAGTGTGCATTTAACATAATAGTAATTTTAAAATTTAGGTCCAGTTCCTCTTTCCCAGGTCCTTTTCCCCCTGTTATTCCACAGGGGGGAAATGATTTGTACAGGTGCTGTTCATAAGCAAGAAGGGCAGCAGTGTTGGGTACCAGGGTAGTCAGGACCAAAAACAGCGAATTCCAAGTCCCTCCCGGACGCGCTGCCTCCCCCTGCTGGCCACACCCAGCGGAGGTTTTAGTGGAGGCTTCTGAAATCTAAATGGTAATGGTTGCTTGTGCCTCCGTTACCTGGCATGTATTTATGGGGTGAATTAAGTGCAAGGAAAACCCTTGTCTCTCAGAAACCCAAAGACCAAACTCGGAGAGGAACCCAGTTCTTGCTTTGAGGTAAAATGATGCTGTTAGTGAATTTGTCTGGTTTGTTCTTGATTTCTACCTGAATTATGTGTATTCAGTATCTCGGTGACTGCTGGACACCTTTTTTGGTAGAACACTAGCGGTTTCCAAATATTCTCTTCCTGGATTATGTTTAGAAATCAGAAAGTTGGATTGTTGATAGGACTGAAAGCTACTTCTGCCTCTGTTACATGACATACCGAGGTTTTAGGCATTGGGACATTAACTAGCATCACAAATACCACCGTTTAAAGTTCTAAAACCCCATTTTTGACTGTGGGATTTAGGTCCAAGGGTCAGGCTTGAAGGCACCTTTATTGCATCTAGTTTGCTCATAGGAATCCTAGAGGGCATATATCCCAAAGAACACATCCAGGAAAGCCAACATTAGCAATGATTACATTTCTCTAATTGCTACTACCTTAAAGGATCTGTGCTCAGCTTCAGACAGCAGCAATGTTATTTAATGGTTTGGATTATTCATAAAAGTACCCCTAATGATACTAGCTGATTTCTGCTGTCTCTGATTTTCTAACTAACTGTGTTACTGATTACTTACACTAATACCTCATGAAATGTTGTTGTGGAGTATAGTGAACAGCTCAGCGTCCCATTTCAAAGGTTTAAGTCTTTAGCTATGGTGTTGAAAATAAGATAAACAGATCAGTTTGAGACGCACCCCCCCCCCATAGAAGATAAGGGACATTGCCTTTTAGCCTAATATTTCATACTTTCCCTGTGATGTTTGATTAAAGCAGGATGAACTGTGGTTCATTTTGAAGGGCCACTCAGACCTCTGCAGTAGCAATCTCATCTGATCTTGTAGCCACAAAATGAGTGCTGTCCCTTACATTATATTTCACTCTGCATGATTGGGTACCCACCAACCATTTCCAAAAGTTCCTCTGGATAAGGGGGAAAAAGGGATGTTTGTTCCAGCCACTCACCTAAGTAAGTTTGCAAGTTAAGTAACTTTCCTTCTGTGGGGCTAAGCTGCCCACCCTCAGGCAAGTCTCTTTGCAGATTTGTTAAGTTACTACCTTTTTGAGGACCTGCTGTGGAAAAGTCCAGTACTGATAAATCTGTGGACTTGTAACATGAAGAAAAAGGAACCAGAACCAGAACCAGCCAGATGAATAAGTGCATTGCTGTGTAGTGAGAGGTGAGGGGTGTTGGGCAGAGGGCAACTCTGCTGTCTCCTGGCTCATTACACAAGGTGTTGGACCCCTTCCCTGCGTCTCTAGAGATAGGAACTACCAGCAGTGGCAGGGTCACTCCTGGACACTGCTGCCTAACTCGATGGTAGAGACCATGTTTCTACAACTAGTTGTTTTCATTAAGCAGGAGCATGTTTTTACCCGTACTTGTCTGTATTCCTCTGTACTCTGCGAGTGCTACTGTTACAGAGACATTTGGCAAAATCAGACTGCTTGAATTTCAAAGAAACCTCACTTTGACTTTTTAAAACCAGAATTTTGACTTTTCTTTTTATTCTTTTTGGAAAGCCAATAGCAGACAGTCGACATATGGAATGAACTAGATTGTAGAAAACAAACTTCGGGAGTCAAGAGTACAGGGTGCTGCTTAAATTCCTCTGTTTCAACAGGTATGAGAATGTGGATCTGAATGTAATTTTAGAGCCCAGCTCTATCTATGGGAAAGGGGGAGGCATGAGATTCATGGACCAAGTGGGGAGCAGGGAATGTTAGTCTGCCAGCCTACTTACCTTCATTGTGACATTTGGTAGGAGTGCTGAAGGCATAGGCCAGCGATTAAGGTAATATGTAGGTCATACTCTTCCAAATCTTTACCCTTCCATACATTATGGGCATTTTCCTGCTCCTACAGACATTACTGGGACCACATATCATGTTTCGTACATACTAAGCCTTCAGTCTCTAAGTTTGAGAGAGACTGCTCATTTTCACTCTAAGACAGGTCTGGTAGTTCAGCTGACTTCTAACATATTCAACACTTGGTGTCACTGTTAAAATTTTTCAACGGATTCAGGTATTGAAAGCTGGGGATAAGATTTGAGATTTGCATGCTTATGTCTCCCTGACCCCTGTGTTTCCTGTTCAGTTACACCGTGGGATGAATGGGTTTGGGTGAGGTGATCATGACAAAAAGTGCTAATGTTATTGGGTTACCTTGAAGCTCCTCTATAACAAATGCTCTCCCTTGTCTATGTCCAGGTCATAGTCTCTGACTTCTAACATATTCAACACTTGGTGTCACTGTTAAAAATTTTCAACGGATTCAGGTATTGGAAGCTGGGGATAAGATTTGAGATTTGCATGCTTAAGTCTCCCTGACCCCTGTGTTTCCTGTTCAGTTACACCGTGGGATGAATGGGTTTGAGTGAGGTGATCATGACAAAAAGTGCTAATGTTATTGGGTTACCTTGAAGCTCCTCTATAACAAATGCTCTCCCTTGTCTATGTCCAGGTCATAGTCTCTGTCAGTACAGTGGCCAAACCACAAGGCTTGATTGGTAAGAATTCCCCATGTTTGGTGCTGTTTTTCCCAGATTGCTCTCTGATGTTTCTTTAAAACATGTAAAGGTCTTGTGTGTGAACCTGATTTCACCTTTGCAGGTAATTTTCTGACAAGGTTAGTAGTAGCTGGATCTGGATTCCTTTCTGGTGAGTGATGAGATTTCATATTAATTTGGGATTGAAGCTTTCAGAATATTGGAATACCAAATCACAGCGTGGGACATCTTCTAATCACAGTTTTTACATTTGGAGTTGTTGCTCACTCTGGCGTACATTTTGGAATGCAGTCTTCCCCTGCAGTCTAACAATAAGCCTTAGAACCTAGAGTCATGTGTAAATGCCTGCATTATGTAGCTCTAATGCTTGGTACTTTATAACTTGCCACTTGGATTGCTTTGGAGTCAGTCAGATCACAGTTCCAATCTGCTTCAACCAGTAACTGTGTGTAAACATAAATACTGGAGTGGGTAGCCATTTCCCTCTCCAGAGAATCTTCCCGACCCAGAGATCGAACCCGTGTCTCCTGCACTGCAGGCAGATTCTTTACCATCTGAGCCACCAAGGAAGCCCACACTTTTAAGAAGTTCTATCCAAAGTCCAGAAGGAGCTGATGAGGTTGCCACATTGTGGTTGGATCAGGCAGAATGTGCAGAGAACTCTAGTAGAATACTGCATTAGGACTCTGGATAGCTGCGAGTGCCTCAGGAGAGTCTTGAAACTGCTCGATCCCCAAAGAGCAAACCTGTGAGCTTCTGCTAGAGTTCTTCCAGAGTCAAGAGTGGAGGTTGTGCTCTCCTTACCTGGGTCTTTCTCTAGCTGATGATGCAGTCTTTACTGTCTAGAGAAGGACTTCCTTAGAGGAGGCAAGGCAAGAGGTGACAGCTAAAAGCACAGTGCGGTGAACTTCCCAGGTGGCCCAGTGGCTCCCAATGCAGGGGACCGGGGTTCGATCCCTGGTCAGGGAACTATGATCCTACATGCTGCAACTAAAAGTTCACATGCATCAACTCAAGGTCCCACATGCCTCAACGAAGATGGAAGAACTCACGTGCTGCCACTAGAGACCCGGTGCAGCCAAATAAATAAATAAAAATATTAAAAAAAATAAAAGCATGGTGGGAAGACAGTAGAGGAGAATGATTGTTTATAGTGCACAAAGGTACATGTGTAGCTTGCTGGTCAGGGAATAACTTTTCTAAACATGATCTTTTCTCAACAGATCCAGTTTCACTGTTTCCACCTGGGCTGATCCTGGTGCCTCTCAGGATCTTTGTGGAGGTGAGGACATTTGACAGTCACAGAAAAGTGTTTTTATTAATACATCATTTTGATTCACACAATAAGCAAAATGGCTGCAGGTAAAGATTTTCACAGCTTGCATGAGTGTTAATTAGAAACAACTAGAAGCCTTGGATGTGAGTGTCACTTGTTTAATTTAAATATCTTTGCAAAGAAACTGGTCCTTACTCAGTTAAAGTCATAGCTGGCATCCAGCCATAAGGAAACCCCAAAACCCATCTGTTCCTTGGACTTTTGACCAAAATGGTCACCCCACACACACCTAGTAAGTATAGTGTAGATCATTTGGGTACTTCAACACAGTGGGAATTTTGATTCCTCATTTAAGCAAAAATCTTTCCAGCTACCTATTTCAGCATCTCTCATTTTTGGCTATTCTATAGACCTGTTTTCTCCATTTATGTATGTAGTTAGGTTGGAAATGTCAAGGGACCACAGGGGAATGTTTATGAAATTCCATAAAAATATGCTTTCGCAAGACTAAGGTTTATTGGTATTCCAGAGGAGCTAGCTGGTAATGACTTCTTTTCCATCGGCGTCTGCTCCTCGCCTCCTCCTTCTCACCTTGAACTTTTGCTTGAATCTAGGAATCAATTTTGTCTAATTTCCAAATGTTACTTGTCGGTGGTTTGGCTGGATTCATTACATATATATATATATATATATATGTATATATATATATATATATATGTATATATATAGACACACACACACACACACACACACACACACCCCAGAATGGAAGGTAACTTGGTGCATTTTAATGACATAAATACTACCCTTATCTTGAAAGCTTTTATTCTCCCTTCCTGTTATTTTGTTTTGTGATTTCTCAGCAGAATCAAGAGATATAAGGATAATTTTATTAAAATGAGAGGTTCTCTTAGCAGTACCATGACCCTACTGTCTCATTTCATGGTAAACTCTACTTGTCATTTGTAGGCATTTGTGGGAATTCATATTTTTCATGGAGTTCTAATGAGTCAAAAGTGATCCAGAAAAGACTGTCCTTTGGTCACTGACTGTCCAGCTGTGGGCCTGGCATGCACTCCCTGCAATCCCTCTGTGCACAAAGTGGGTGCACAAAGCAGTCCCAAAATAAAAGTTTGTGTTTTTTTGAAAAATTTCTATCAGACTTATACAAGTATGACATTTAAAGAATGAAATAATTCCATGAGGTTTACTCATCAAAATAATACTTCCCCCAGTCTACCACCATTCCATTTCCTGCTCACCATGTTTATCCAGAAGTGACACGTGATTGTGCAACTATAGAAGTAAACTGGTGCTGAAAACTGCTGAGAGAATCCCGGGAGCACTAAAAGGATTTTAGGTGTAGTTCTTTGGCCACTTATTGTCTGTTTTTCTAAGGGGAGAAGAATCGCAGCAGATAAATCCTCAGAAAAGGAATCAAAGAGGGAATGACAAGTAGGAAATGGTCTCTTACATTCAGGGTTCTGCAGCCCAGCCCAGAGATGGGGAGAAGGCTTGAAACAGTAGTACTGTGCTCCGAGGGTGAGGACGAAGCAGTCAGAAGGATAGGGCTTTTGGTGTGAAAGGTATCATGAGCATTGTGGGTTCAGGGGGTGTCTCCTACCCCCTTTCCTCTTCTCAATCCTCCCTATGCTTCGGCATCTCCTCAACTAAACAAGTAACATAAAGGATATTACAGATTTGGAAGTTTTATTACTGTGGTCTGAGATGGAGCTAGCAAATATGGAAGGAGATGGATATATCAGGAGGCAAAACCATGACTTATTGCAAATACCACTTTTCCCTACACATCTTCTTATACACACTTGAAGCATTGTACTGGGGACCCTTAAATCTCTACAATTCTTAAATGCTCTTCCCATGTTACTGCAGATATGAATAGATAAACCAATTCAATTCCAAACTCCTCATTTTCCAGTGGGCTCAAGATGCTCTGGAGAAAAACGAATCAAATATATAAACTAATTCTGAGAACTGAGAAAGGTTCTTTGATGATGGTCTCCTTACAGATGGTCTGACTATGAATTGCCTATTGAGTACCTTCCAGTTGACATGCTTTTCCTTCACTTGTTTCCACACTGCCTAAGTTGACCTATCTCCTTCATGATGTGTGTTTATATACCTAAGACTGAACTGTCATTTTTCCAGGTTGAGAAACTACCACTAAGAAATTAGTATCTAAAAACAACTACAGTGGAATCCAAATATTCTGCATTTTGGTGAGTACAATAACTTTTCAAGGCTAAAAGGAGCCATTCTCAGGCTCTAGATGATAAAAAGATGATCAATACTACCATCCTTTCCTCATGTATCAAGAGCCATCAATTTTTCTGTCACTGTAATAACAGACCAAGAAAGATGACAGTGTTAAAAGTGTGGAGCTAAAAAATAAAATTGTGGAGCTACCAGTTCTTTATTCAAGTGTTTGATAAATAGACCATAGATGGCATATATATCTAAATGAAGCATTTAAAGCAGTTAATTGATGCATCTCAAACTGAGGTTGCCTTCAAATCTCATCTACATTGATATCTTTGCCCACTAAAAATCATCTTTAAATATTACTTTGATTAGTTGAAAAGATGGTAGTATCGATCTTTTCTTTCTTTTTCTTATTTTGGGCTAGTTCTGTGTGCTGGGATTCAGTGCCTTTTCTTCCTCTACTTTTTTGTTTTCTAGGCCAGATCTTTGTTTTCTTAGTATATCCTTTGTGAGGTTTCATGGCAATGACACTTGTGAAGGTGATGTGGTTTGTGTCTGTCAGAAAGCGTCTATTCAGCTAAATCCTGTCTCTCTTCTATGAACACCAGCAGGCCATCTAGAATCTGCTCTCAGCTTTGGTTTTCTTCATCCCTTCCCTGCTTGGCTAGACTTTATCATGTTTCAGCTTTGATATATGTTTCCTAATTCCACAAATTCCTCTGCTCTGAGCCCTTAAGAAGCATACAATTCCTATATGCCAATCCACCTACAGGAACTGTCCCTAGAAAATCATCCAGTTAGTCTGTTAACTCTTTTATACTGGTACTCCTGGACTTCTCTTCTAATCTTGTCTAGGTTTTTTTTTTTGTCTTAATTTTCAAGAGGTATTTTCCTACTTGGTATTTCCATACCCTTTGTGCTGCTTAATCACTTCCTGCTCATGGCTCCTCTAGTGAGTGGAAGTGGTCAAACCCCTCTGATTATTGAGTTCTTATATATCATTATTTCTTATTATTTCAAGTTCCCCACGATCTTGGTCACCCTTTATGATCTTGTAACAACTTAAACATCCTTGTTTGTACAATACACTCTTACAGAGTATGTAGACTCACATGTATTTCCTTTATTTGTCCCTTCTGGTCTTAAAGATCTGGCATTTCCCTATCTGCACAGGCTGACTTAAAAGATCTCATAGTTAATTTTAAGAAGTCTTCCTTTGAACTTCACCTGTTTTCATTCTTCCACTGCTGATGTTCTTTGATGTGGCTGATTACTTAACTTCTGTGAACTTTAATTACTCTAAGTATAAAATGGAGACGATGGGATCTGCCCCAGCTTCTTAAAGCGGCTGTTATGAGAGAAGAAGTTAAAGCATTGTTGAATACTGGGTCCTCAGAAATATCACCAGAATAACTTGTTGATAAGGACAAGTTGAGTTTATCTTTACTGTGGTAAGGAAGAGTACTATTTTGAAAGCTAAATGGGGATAATTATGCGGTTTGGGAATATGATTACAGGTGGCTATTGGAGTATGGCAGATTGATTAGGATTAGGTAAAGTTCATGACATAATATTATACTTTGGATTGTTGGACACAACAAGGCAAGGTTTTTGAGACAAGGGTATTGATCTCAATCCTATCTGCCGAAAGTCTGTTCACGATTCATATGAGTATCTTTGGGACATCTCTGGAATGAGCCACAGAATTATTTGCAATGTCTTTCTTCACGAGCAAGAGTTACCTGGAATTGTAAAGTCATGTTGATGAATACAGTAGAATAGTTCAATTGTTTGGTAAGACAGCTGAAGAGTAAAATCATGTTAATGTAGGCGGTGAGCTGTGAGGAGGTTGAAGCTTTTAGTGCTTGGGATACAAAAGCACTTTGTAAATGATAAGTACTATATAAATGGTGGTCATATTCATAAGGCAAGTGTTTCACTTGTTTTTTATTCTTATGCCTTTTTATCTAAATGCAGTCTTTTTCTGCTGAAACTCAGTAGAAAGGGGAATCTGTATTCAGAAGGACTAAACTTCTGATATGTTATTTAGCTCTTTGATGCCTGGGACCAGCCTTGAAAAAGTCATGTGTAACCTCTACAAAATTTTCCTCAACCCTTTAAAGCAACTAATCACAAGAGATAATGAAGGCAAAGTCAGGGAGTTTTAATTCAGGTTAAACCTTCAAAATAAGACAAAACATTTGGGGGCAAATATATGCCAACATGGTGAGTGAAGCAAAACTCCTCACTTGGCCAGTCAAGAGTCAGCCTTTTGCCTTCCTTATCTGAAAATAAAATCTTGGATAGTTCTTTCCTTTATAACTTCCATTTTGGCCTAACACTGGCTCACTCGTTACCTCCAGCTACATGGTATACAGACTGTTTTTGAAAGCTCATTGGGCATAAACTTTAGGATAAGTTGTTTCCTGCTATTTTCTCTCACCCCAGTACATTAATTTATATTAATCATCTCCCTATATGATCACCATTTTAGTATTTTCCTCATATTAAACTAGCATCTTGGCTAATTTAGGTCTCTTGCTTGGTGAGAGGACCCTGACCTTCATCCTGGAGGGGTTTGAGCACCCAGTTGCCTTTCCCTTTCTGGGCCATGGTTGCTGCAATTAGGTATGCAGTTATCATTGAGAATAGATACATTAAGAAATGTTTCCGTGGATATCCTGAGTTCCAAACTTAATTCTCCCTATCTCTGTGTAAAGTAGTGACTCTAGTGAAATAAATTAGGGTGACGAGCTTAGTAAGTATAACAATTTGTTTCTTTGCTTGTTGTTCCATTGAGGTTAGGAACATCCTATCTTGCCCAAGGTTGCAAGATAGGAATTGCAATTTCTGGTTCACTGAAACATTTACTGTGGGTGTCATCAAGTGAAAGTAGCCCCCTACTACTCTTTGGTTCCTGGATCTAAGGTTTCCAGCTTTTCAAGAAAATCATATATTGATGATGGCTTCAGTGATTATACTACATCTAAAGAGGTTGTGACTGAACTGGTGCCCTAGCTCATCCTTGGACACGTCTATGTACCATTGTTTTAAGCTTGCTGATTCTAGCTGATGAGATACATGGTAACTCCAAGGATTATCATGTTCATAAACCCATTGTTGCATCTCCTTTGCTGTACTATAGGCTGTCTGGTATTGGACATTTTTGTGCACAATTCAATGCTAGGGGATCTGAAATTTTCTCAGTTCTTGCTTGGTGGGGAGGACGGAGGTTCTACAGACAAAGATGGCAAACACCTATCTTATATGTATCTATTCAGATAGAGGTTAACTGATGCTCTGTCTAAACTGGAAGGAGTCTGTTGTAATTGACCTTCTACCAGTTGTCTGGCTGACCTACCCCAGGAATGATGCCATATTGGGTTCTACTAGTAGAAGTTTGGAATAATCAGCAGTTGCAGAAGAATTAACCTTTTTCAAAGGGAGCTCATGTGGTTGGGTTCATGCACGCATAGCTGGCATCCCTTTTTTCAGGAGCACATTGTGTAAGTAGTGGAATAGCTGAGGAGAGACATGGGCTGAGATCCACTTCATGAGTGAGTCTCTTGTCTACGTGATTGTTATGAAATTTCTCTGCAATGTATATTATCTGGTGGATATTAACTTGAGACATAAGGATATATGTGTTTTATGTCTATTCCCATAGATTCATCTATATACCCCTTCCTTATACTCAGTCCTCCAATTTTGGTCATGGAGTAGTGTTGTAACATGGCAGCAAAAGTCTATTTCTGGTGCCAAACTACTGTGCTGCCCTGTCTGTAAGTTAAGACCTTGTGATTCCCTCCTCTCACAGTTGGTTACAGAGATCTCATGAACCCACTGATGTGAGTTGAAGAATAGGAGTCGATGCAACAAAGTTAGGTGACATGGGCATCTGGGCCATCTACTCAGGTAGTTGATTCATACATTCTGAACCTGCCTGAATCTAGTTCCAAATGCATTAATTCATTGTACAGGGGGTTAAATAGATAGCTGTTATAATTACCCCAGCTTATGTCTTGATGGCTGTAACACCATGGTGTTCTCATGATGGTCATCTCTCTTTGCAAGTTCTTTTGGTAGCCTCTGGTCAGGTGTCCAGTCTTGACCAGGGCACAATAATTCAGCAGAATACATTCTGTAGACAGTATTTCTTTGCTGTGGAAGGTGTGTTCTTTCTCTAGAGTCCTAGGTGTCTGTATTTTTTATTTTAAAAAAATTTTATTGAAGTATATTTGAGTTCCAATGTCGTGTTAATTTCTGCTGTATAGCGAAGTGACTCAGATATTAGGTACACACACACACACACACACACACACACACACACACATGTTCTTTTTCATATTATTTTCCATTATGGCCTACCACAGGATATTTGATATTATTCCCTGTGCTATGCAGTAGTACCTTGTTGTTTATCCCTTGGTGACTATTTTATGACTCTCCTATTGTGGCCAAATAACCACTGTTCCTCTCTCTTGGTTCTAAGAGTTACAAAGTACTGCAATGTGCCCTTTACTTTAGAAAAATATTGTAGTATCTTTCAAGACAACCCCCCTACTAAAACTTCACCAATATGGCAGGCCCCCAAAACTTTTTGAGGTTTATCACCTTTTGGTATACAAGCAAACCCCTAAAAATTTTAACACTATGGTAGGTCCAAAAATAAGTTTATAGAACTTATTTCCCACCTTCTGGTATACATGTCTTATTCAGGGTATTTGTCATTTCCAGATTATCAAATCCAGTTAACATAAGGTAGGCCATAATGATATTCTGAGGAATTTCAAGATATCCAGGGTCAAGATATTCATGATATTATATCAAAGAGCAAGAGAGTTAACATAGCGCTCAGACAAGAAAATGTATGTACTCTGCTGCTTTTGGCACAAAAAAGTGAATTGCTTTCAGTCTTCCCTGCTCATGTGGGTCACAAAGGAAGCATTCTGTCTAATCAATAGCTTTATACTAAGTGCCTGAGATTAGGTTGAACTGGCTTCATAAAATAGCACATTCAGCATAGCAGGGCTCCAGTTTTGTTAAGCTTATCATAGTTCACTATCACCAGGAATGAACCACCTGATTTTGTAGGGGTAAATTTGGAGAACTGAGAGAATTATAATAAGATCCTTCTAGCCTATCTTTGAAATCTTTGATGCTGACACTAGTTTCTGCAGTCCCTTTAGCAATGTGGTGTTTCTTCTGGTTTGGATTTCCAGAAGGGGAAGGTTAGGGGGTTTTCATTTGGCCCTTCCTGTTATGATAATCCTTAATCCGGAGGTCAGAGAAGCGGTGGGAGAGATCTTGTAGAATCTAAGAATGTGCATTCCAATTATACATCCAGAGACAGAGAAATAGCCAGTGCAGGTGTGTGGACCTGTTGACTCGCTGTCAGATGGGCATTGCTTTCTGGACCAGGTTTTGCATTAGGTTGAATCACATGAAAACATCCTGGCTTGAAGCGTTCACTTTTAGGCCCTACAGATTCATACCTAAATATCCATGACCTCAAACTAGAAGAAGTATATGAATTCAATATAGCACTTGAAGAAAGTATATATTTCTATGCACGTGCCTACATACAGTCTTCTCATTGAAAGCCATTGTGAGTTTCACACTTGCACTCTCTACACCAACCAGCACCACTTTGACATCAGGGCCTGGTGTATATTAGGAAGGACTACATGATCTATAGGATAGCCTTGAGTTGGACCGAGATCATTCTGTGGTTTCTGTCTACAGGTAGGGCTAACCTGTGTCAACCCTCGAGTAAGAGATTCATGCTGGTTATTCTGTCACATCCGCTGCACCCGGCCCTGTTGGAAACTCTAGAGCCGATCCTAGGTCTATTGTTGAGTTCGACAGGTTGCAAAATCCTATCACATTCCACTTCTAGCTCCTCATTTCTTTACACACAGCTCCCAAATTCTTATCACCACTTTTTCCAGAGCTCACTCACTTCTCACACATTTATAATCCATCTGAATAATCAGAGATAGTAAACTGGAATATTTATTGCAGAGTGTCTGCTTCTTGCCACCTTCAAGACCCACTGGAGAAAGAACTGAAACTGATATGAATAGTAATGACATTCCTCATGAGCATACTTCTAAGGTATGATTTCTGTCATACTGCAAGTTTCTACCTCATCATGACTCTCAAGCCTACCAGAAATAGAGCTATTTTAAAAGTAAGTAATTAAACATTTCTCCTTTGAACCTCAATTTTGACAGAGAGGCAGAAATGTAACTGCAGTCACGTTGAGGTTTCCAAGCCCTATCTCCAGGTTGCATTTCCCCCTCCCCTCAGACCCTGGGAATCATTCTTCTACTTTCTGTTCCTATAAATTTGGCTACTCTAGACACTCATATAAGTGGAACAGAACACTATTTGTTTTTCTGTGACTGGATTACTTAATAGCATAGTGTCTTCAAGGTTCATCCATGCTGAAGCACGTGAAAGATTTTTTTTTCTTTTAAAGGACAAATAATAATCCATTATTTGTATATAATGCATTTTACTTATCCATTTATCTGTTGGTGAAAATTTGGGTTGTTTTCACTTTTGGCTATTGTGAATAATGCATCTATGTACACGGTATGCCATTATTTCTCCAAGACTTTTCTTTCAGTGCTTTTGGATATATACCCAGGAGTGGGATTGCTGGATCATATGATAGTTCTGCTTTTCACTTTTAAAAATCACCATACTGTTTTCTATAGCTGCTTTACCATTTTATATTCCCACCAACAGTGAACAAGGCTTCCAGTTTCTCCACATTCTTGCCAGCACTTGTTTTTTTATTTTATTTTTAAATTATAATTATCTTGTGGTATCTGAGGTGTTCATGCTACTCTTGTTTCTCCTCTTCAGTATTTGAGAAGAGGTTTCATTTCAGAGTTCATCATGGGAAACTCAGGGTTGTGGTGCTACATACTCACATTATCTGCTTCCTAATAGAATGAGCAGAGTTGACCATCTCATTCACATGCCTCAACATTTCTGCAGTCTCAAAAATGCACCAGGGGGATAGCAATACAGGCATCAGATTCACCATCTTAATCTGGGTTCAAATTTACGCTTATGATAAGGGTGAGTAAGATTTGATTGGGGTACAAAATGGGGGTTTCACATTCAATTTTAGATGCTTTTTACAATGTCCTCTAAAGCAATGTATATATGTTTACAGTCTTTGTTTCAGTCACTGTGCAAAATGTAATATCTGAAATATATAAAATGCTCAGCAAATGCTCAGTTATCAGTTAGGTGGGAGAGACAGAGAGGGAAAAATAATAGGAAAGAGAGTTAAATAGAGTGAAAAAGAGGCAGGGAGAAATGGTGGAAAGAATAAAATGAGGAAAAGGGAAGGAAGGAAGGAAAGAGAGGAGGGAAGGAGGGAGAAAGGAAGGAAAGATGGAAAATAAGTCTATTGGCCACACTTTCTAGGTATGGAATCTGGTTAAACTTTTTAAAAAGTGTTACACATATAGGGTTATCATTACCATCTTTCTAAATTCCATATATATGCGTTAGTATACTGTATTGGTGTTTATCTTTCTGGCTTACTTCACTCTGTATAATGGGCTCCAGTTTTATCCATCTCATTAGAACTGATTCAAATGTATTCTTTTTAATGGCTGAGTAATATTCCATGGTGTATATGTAGCACAGCTTTCTTATCCATTCATCTGCTGATGGGCATCTAGGTTGCTTCCATGTCCTGGCTATTATAAACAGTGCTGCGATGTTCATCGCACGTGTCTCTTTCAGATCTGGTTTCCTTGGTGTGTATGCCCAGGAGTGGGATTGCTGGGTCATATGGCAGTTCTATTTCCAGTTTTGTAAGGAATCTCCACACTGTTCTCCATAGTGGCTGTACTAGTTTGCATTCCCACCAACAGTGTAAGAGAAGGCAAGGGTGGGATGATCTGAGAGAACAGCATCGAAACATGTATATTATCAAGTGTGAAACAGATCGCCAGTCCAGGTTGGATGCATGAGACAAGTGCTCGGGGCTGGTGCACTGGGATGACCCAGAGGGATGGGATGGGGAGGGAGGTGGGAGGGGGGTTCAGGATGGGGAACACATGTAAATCCATGGCTGATTCATGTCAATGTATGGCAAAAATCACTACAATACTGTAAAGTAATTAGCCTCCAACTAATAAAAATAAATGGAAAAATAAATAAATAAATAAAATTTTTAAAAAAGTGTTGCACAGGTGATTTCAGAGCGTTGTCAGTTGAAAGAAACTGGTATGGTCTGAGATGATAGTAAGCCCTGGAAAGATCAAGTCTCTGAAAAATAGCAACATTGAAGTTATGGGGAGAGAAAGATTCCAGCCAAAGAGGAGGGAAAGCAGCAGCTATGGAGAGAAGAGTAAAACCCTGAGATAGTGATGCCCTGGGGCACAGGGAAGAGAGAACATGGAAGGTCAAATAAGGTTAGACTGAGGTATGCTCACTCACAGTAGCAATATGAGAGACGTTTTTGAACTCTTCCAGAGCTATTGTCATTGAAGTATGAGCATTAAAGTTGTAGATTTGGAGTAAATGGGAGTTGAGTAGTTTGAGCAAGTGTAGACTTTTAAGAAGCCAGTAGAGGGTGAGAGGTTGAAATTACAGAAAATTCTCTGGGCTTTAATCTTGTTTCATTGATCTATATTTCTTTTTTTTTTTTTGTGCCAATACCACACTGTCTTGATTACTGTAGGTTTCCTGAAGTCAGGGAAGTTGATTTCTCTAGCTCTGTTTTTCTTTCTCAAGATTGTTTGACTGCTTGGGCTCTTTTGCATCTCCATAGAAATTGTGAGATTTTTTTTGTTCTAGTTCTGTGAAAAAATGCCATTGGTGATTTGATAGGGATTGCATTGAATCTGTATATTGCTTTGAGTTAGTATAGTCAATCTCACATTTCACAAGTCATTTTCACTGATTCTTCCAATCCAAGAATATCTCTCCATCTGTTCATGTCATCTTTGATTTCTTTCATCAGCATCTTACAGTTTTCTGCATACAGGTCTTTTGTCTCGTTAGGAAGGTTTATTCCTAGGTGTTTTACTCTTTTTGTTGCAATGGTGAATGAGATTGTTTCTTTAATTTTTATTTCTGATTTTTAATTGTTAGTGTATAGGAATGCAAGGGATTTCTGTGTATTGATTTAAAAATTTTTTTCTTTATTTATTTTTAATTGAAGGATAATTGCAATATTGTGTTTCTGCCATATACCAGCACTGTATACTGATTTTATATCCTGTGACTTTACTAAATTTATTGATTAACTCATAATTTTCTGATGATATCTTTAGGATTTTTTATGTATAGTATCATGTCATCTGCAAACAGTGAGAGTTTTACTTCTTCTTTTCCAATCTGAATTCCTTTTGCTTCTTTTTATTCTCTGATTGCCATGGCTAGGGCTTCCAAAACAATGTTGAATAATAGTGGCGAGAGTGGGCACCCTTGTCTTGTTCCTGATCTTAGAGAATATACTTTCAGTTTTTCACCCTTGAGAATAATATTTGCTGTGAGTTTGTTGTATTTGGCCTTTATTATGTTGAGGTAGGTTCCTTCTATGCTGATTTTCTGGAGTGTTTTTTATCATAAATGGGTGTTAAATTTTGTTGAAAGCTTTTTCTGCAACCACTGAGATTATCTTATGGTTTTTATCTTTCAATTTGTTAATATGGTATATCACATTGATTGATTTGCATATGTTGAAGAATCCTTGCATCCCTGGGATAAACTCCCCTTGATAATGGTGTATGATCCTTTTCAATGTGTTGTTGGATTCTGTTTGCTAGTATTTTATTGAGGATTTTTATATCTATGTTCATCAGTGATATTGGTCTGTAATTTTCTTTGTTGTGTAATATCTTTGTCTAGTGTTGGTATCAGGGTGATGATGGTCTCTTAGAATAAGCTTGGGAGTGTTCCTCCCTCTGCAATTTTTTGGAAGAGTTTGAGAAGGATAGGTGTTAGCTCTTCTCTAAACATTTGATAGAATTTGCCTATGAAGCCATCTGGCCCTGGGCTTTTGTTTGTTGGAAGACTTTTGATCACAGTTTTGATTTCAGTGCTTGTGATTGGTCTGTTCATATTTTCTGTTTCTCTTTGGTTCAGTCTTGGAAGGTTGTACTTTTCTAAGAATTTGTCCATTTCTTCTAGGACAGGGACATTTAGTTGCTTGTAATAGTCCTTTATGATCCTTTGTATTAATATTTTTTTGTGTCTATTATAACTTTGCCTTTTTCATGTCTAATTTTATTGGTTTGAGTCCTCTCCCTTTTTTTCTTGATGAGTCTGGCTAAGGGTTTATCAATTTTGTTTATCTTCTTAAAGAACCAGCTTTTAGTGTCATGGATCTTTGTTATTGTTTTCTTTGTCTCTATTTCATTTATTTCTGCTCTGACCTTTATGATTTCTTTCCTTCTACTACCTTTGGATTTTGTTTGTTCTTGTTCTTCTAGTTGCTTTAGGTGTAAGGTCAGCTGTTTATTTGGGATCTCTCTTGTTTCCTGAGGTAAGATTGTATTGCTATAAACTTCCTTCTTAGAACTACTTTTGCTGCATCCCATGGGCATTGGGTCACTGTGTTTTCATTGTCATTTTTCTAGTTTTTTTTCCTCTTTGGTTTCTTCAATGATCTCTTGGTTATTTAGTAGTATATTATTTAGCCTTCTTGAGTTTGTGTTTTTTGCAGTTTTTTCTCTGTAACTGTTTTCTAATCTCGTAGTGCTGTGG